>NC_058132.1:280062376-280152281 GCF_016433145.1 Gracilinanus agilis | reverse complement strand
CCCTTCCTTTCCCTTCCCTTCCCTTCCCTTCCCTTCCCTTCCCTTCCCTTCCCTTCCCTTCCCTTCCCTTCCCTTCCCTTCCCTTCCCTTTTTCCTTCCTCCTTCCCCCCTCCCTCCCTCCATTGAAATGTTTTGGGTTTTGCTTTTATACCACAGTGCTTAATATGGTACCTTGCTTATAAATCATGGAACTAATATTTGTTGAATTAAATTGAAATTGAATCTTAGGGCAGCTAAGTGGCTCAGTGGATTGAGAGCCAGGGCTGGAGATGGGGGGTCCTAGATTTAAATCTAGCCTCAGACACTTCCTAACTATGTGATCCTGAGCAAGTCACTTACCCCCTATTGCCTAGCCCTTATTGCTCTTCTGTCTTAGAACTGATGCTTGGTATTGATTCTATGACTAAAGTTAAGAGTTTTAATTAAAAAACAAGAAGTTGAATTTTCAGTCTTTCAATTTGGTGTCAAAAGTATCAGCCTATTCCTAGGGTGCTCCTATTTGTCTTTTACTTGTATTATCACTTTATTTTAGAAATCTTTCTTTATGATCAGTAGTTGAATGACATTTCTTAGATCTATGGCTTTATGGAAAAAGCATAGTAGTAAGGGGACAAAAATCCAATATATGAAATCAGTTCAGGTGGATTCACTAGAGTGATCCATTTGTTTATTACTGAAATAATATGATGTATTCACTACACAAGATGTCATCAGTACCTAAACAATCTAGTGGCACTATGTGAACTTTTTGGTGCATATTTTTGTACCATTGTGGGAGCAGTGGCCCCATATTTGTTTTGCTTGAAAGATTTAAGAAGGAATGTGAGCCATCCATCTGGGCAGTCATAATTCCATCACTTTCTCTGAGGCAGTCAGATGAAGCAGAGACGAAAAAGCAGTAAATTGGAAATGGTTTAAGGCCTTTGAGGATTATACCTGAGATTAGTTTAGATCCCTGCCTAGTATTAGTGATTTATAAATTAAGTCTAAAGAGAAAATTGGAGCATACAGCTAATTATTTTTTCCACCTCGTGTTCTTACCTCATGAATTCTTTAGAGGAAAACCTTGTCATTTTAAATAATGATTTCTTCTTAAAGCCAAATGAAATTTCATTTTGATTTGGGCATTGTAGGCTATGGCTTAGAATCCTTTCTTTAAAAAATGGCCTGAGTTGGTTTATACTGTTGTATTCAGTTATTGCTGAAAAGAGAAAAGCCCCTGGTGCAGTTTTTTCTCTCATGTTTGGAAACTAAATCTCCACCCCATTGTAACTGAAAGGAGGAAATTGTGCTGGGAGGCTTAACACTGAACTCATAAATGCTGGCCTTATGGTGCTGTCAGCAGCCTGCAAATTAGAGCTTTGGATAACGTTGAAAGCTTAAACTTTACTTTTTACACCAGAGCAGTCCATACATTATTGTTCTGAAGGATAATCTTTAGTGACAGATGCAGAGGGAGAGGAGTTTCCTAACGCTAGCAGCAAACTCCAAGTGCTCTGTCTTGAGCCTCAGAGGATTTTTTCTTTTAGGTGTCAGACATGTAATAATGCCAAGAGTGCCTTCAAAGGAGGCTGATTTTAGCCACTTCTAAGGGTTCTTTCTGTGGCCAATTTATGGAATGAGTCATAGGGTATTTGCTGAAGTGGTGGGGAAATAGAGAATAACCAAAACTTGGTCTTGGAAGGGAACTCTTAGGTTATCTTGCTGAACCTGTAGCTGACCAAGATTTTCCACACTCAGCAATTGGTGATTCAGCTTCTCCTTGAAGGCTTCCAGTGGGGAGGGGACCCAACACCTATTTTTTTGTTATTTAGTTCTTGATTCCATTTGGGATTTTCTTGGCAAAGATACTGGAGTGGTTTGTCATTTCCTTCCCCAGCTCAACTCATAGATGAGGAATTGAGGCAAACAGGGCAAAGTGGCCTGCTCAGGGCCATATAGTTAATAACTGTGTGAGGCCAGATTTGAATTCAGAAAGATGATTGATTGCTGATTCCAGTCTCTGCACTCCTATCCACTGTGCCACCTAGTTGCCACTACCATTTAGGCATCCCATTTTACTTTTAAACAGTATAAATATATGAACATTTTACTTTTAAACAGTATAAATATTGAGTCTCTGTCTTCCCCTGCTACTTCTACAAATTGCTTTCTAGTTCTGCCCCTTGTGTAAAATAAGTCTAATCTGTCTTTTGTAGATATGCCTTAATATTAGAAGATTCCCTCTTTTTTTTTAATTTTAAACCCTTAACTTCTGTGTATTGACTTATAGGTGGAAGAGTGGTAAGGGTAGGCAATGGGAGTCAAGTGACTTGGGTCACACAGCTGGGAAGTGTCTGAGGCCAGATTTGAACCTAGGACCTCCGGTTTCTAGGCCTGGCTCTCAATCCACTGAGCTACCCAGCTGCCCCCTATAAGATTCCCTCTTGAGAATTCTTTCCTTTCATGCAAAACATATACATTCATTAATCAGATCTTCCCATGTTTCTTCTTTCACAGTCTTTGGGCATAAGTTGGATGACATTAGTCAGTCAGTAATGCTGTAGAGGAAAATTCTGGTCAGGTATAGATTGGACTGGTTAATCTCTGTAGTCTCTTACAACTCTGAGATTGTATGAATTTTGAAACATAGAGATCAAATGCCTTTTAAAATTATCTGATGCCAGGATGATTTTATAGAAGGAACACAAGGCTGGTAGTCTGTAAATAGAGCCCTGGATTTGGAATCAGAGGACTTGAATTAGAATCCTAGCTCAGCCAATTACTATCTGTGTAACCTTGGAGAAGTCTCTTCACTCCTTTTGGCCTCCTTTTCCTTACCTATAAAATTAGGTAAGTAGACTAGAAAAGGGAGGTTGATGTTCAGACCATATGTAAGTAGCTACATATGGAACTGGTTGAAAGATGAGACTTAAAGAAATTTTTTCTTTAAAAAATGTTTTCTTCAAAAAAAGATTATTATTTTCTTCAAAAAAAGATTATTATAATTATAGCATTATTTTGTTTTGATCATCACCTACATTTCCCGATTTCACTACTTTCTCCCCAACACATTTCCCAGGGAACAATTTCTTTTACCTTTTTTAAAAAAAGAAAAGGGGAGAAAATTAGCAAAAATTACTAATAGTTATAAAATAAAGCCTTACATGCACCATTTCACACCTACGGGCTTTCGTCTCTGCCTTTGCAAAGAAGAAAAGGGAGGTCTTTTCTCCATCTCTTCTTTGGGACTAAGCCTGTTCTTTATAATTTTGCAGCATTTGTCTTTGAGTGTTTTGTTGTTGGTTGTGTTTATTTCCCTCCATTTAAGTTGCTGTAGTTGTTGTATATATTGTCTTCCTGACTCTGCTTACTTCTCTTTGAATCAGTTCACTTAAGTCTTCCCATGTTTCTCAAAGGTCATCATATTCATTATTTATTGCAAAACAGTAATAGAATAAATAGAATAAAATAATAACATAGTAACACTTCCACAGTTAATTTAGCTGTTTTCTAATGCATGGGAATCTACCTTGTTTCCATTTCTTTGCTACCACAAAAAGTATTCCTTACAAATATTTTGTTGTATATGGAACTACTCATTTTTGTCAATTACCTCTTTGGAATATTGACCTAGTAACAGGATCCTTGAAGAGTCTATTAGTTTGGACATTTTAGAAACTTTGTTTTCATAATTTCTAGTTGCTTTCCAGAATAATCACATTAATTCATAGCTATATTTGTGGATCATGCCAATAAACAAAAAAGTCATTTTAAATGTTTAACACTATTCTAAAAATGAGATAAAAACAGAATTCATTTGAAAGGAGAAATATCAAGGGAAAAATGAAAAGGTAAGAATGAAGGAGGAATGACATTATAAATGTAAAACTATATAATAAAGTAGCCACAACTTCCAACAATAGTGTATTAACGTGCCTATCTTTCTACCATCCTTCCAACACTAACTCTTCCTACTTTTTGTCATTTTGCAAATTTGTCAGGTATGAGGTGAAAGTTCAGGTTGTTTTGATTTTCATTTTCAAGTCAACATGTGACCTGTAGGGATCCATTTCTATTTAGGTTTGATTATTAAACATGTAATTTCTGGTGAGCTAACCTCGAAGCCATGAAGAACTAGGTTCAAATCTCATCTAGCAAATTACTTATTCTTTCTGTGCAAAAGGCAATGCTCTAAAACTCTTAAGTTACTGACTTACATTGATGAACGTAATTCTTAAGTTTTCCCTTGAAATCATAGGTCTGGTCCCCATCACTATATACTGGTGCTATACACAGACAAATAAAAATGAATCATAGACAAGGGGTTGAATTGCATAATTTTTCCTTCAGTGACAGTAGCAAAGTACTAGTATTAGTGGGGTAGTAGCATTGAATAAATCAGGTTGAATCATTGATAAAGAGCTGAAGGAATGTTAGGAACAATTTTGTCACGATGTCACAGCATTCTATGGATTTAAATTTGCAAAAGTTAGAGAAAAAAGAACCTTATAGATGATTGCATCTAATCCTTTCATTTCACAGATGAGGAAATGGAGGGCCAGAGGGTAAGTGACTTTCCCTGGGTCATTCAGCTAGTTAGTATCCGAAGCAAGGTTTGAATCTGGGCCTTCCTTACTCTTGAGTCCAGTACTATGCCAATTGTCCACTATTATTCTGTTTCTATCTCATTTTACAGATCAGGAAAGTGAGGTATAGAATGATTCTGTTACTTTTCCAAGTTAATACAGCTATTAAACATTGAACTAAAATTTGAACCCCTTGTCCTGTGAGGCCAGTATATTCATCTATTCTGTCTTTCAGAACATTTGATCATTAATTCAAACTCTCTAATATACACACATATATGTGTATATATGCTCTGCTATACCTAGTAATATATTCGAATTAATACACTATCAAAGAAAATTATCACCCACTTTGCTATAGAATGGGATTAGCAATATTTCAAGATAATAGAGATTCTGGACCACTTGATGGTTTAGAGCAGGAAATTTTGCTGAAATGAATAATTTAGCAAGACATCAAGTCATCAGTTTAATTTTCAAGGATGAATAAGTGTTTTCCCTCAAAAGCTTTTGGATTTCATGTTGAAATGATGTCACACTTGTCAGCATAGAATAGAACTTTTCTTGCAAACAGAGTTTAAAGAAAGCCAGAAAAAACCTAACATGGGGCAGAGAAACAATTTTTGTCTTAGATTTTTGGGCCTCCCACATTTTCACACACATTTTGTTTATAGGGTTAACACATTGAGGATGAACCAGAGTGATGGTCTTGAGGTTGAAGGATGATAAGTAGACCTCATTACATTGCTTGGCATAAAGCCCATAGAAGCGAGCAGCAACAGCCTTGATTTCATTTTAAAAGGAGTTAGAAGAATGTGAAGAAGGTCATTGCCATCAATCTGTTATTGCCCTGCTAGATAGCATCTCTTTAAGGAGGCACATGAAATGTTCTTTTTAAAAAAAATCAAATAAAGGCCCCGAATGAGGGTGTTCATCTTAACAGCTTTTTAATGAAAGTGTTAGGTTTCCATAATGGAGTTCATAAGCCCTTAGATGTAAAAACTGTTTAAGAAAATGCTTTTAGCATCAGGGTGTGCCAGTTATATTCATCTCTGGTGGTACAGGTGATACTTTTGCCTTATATTTCCTTCTTAAAAAGCAAGGAAGCATAAAAATAGTTGGCAATAATACTTTGTTATCACAAAACCTTTGGGATAATTACTTTACACAATATTCCTTTGACAGTAGAGTTCAGTAGCGAGCCCATTTCATAGGTAAAGAAATGGAGCCTGAGTCTGGATAGCTTTTTACATACCCCCATCTTAAGTAGGGTAGAAATGGGGAGCCTAGGAATGTATATCTGATATTTATAGAGAGCTTTAATATTTACAAAGCTTTGTAGCTATTATGCTATTTGATTATTGGAGAACCTTCTTCTAACTGGAACTGTGGCTCTCTAGTGTGGCATGTATGTGTGTGTGCACACCATAACATGGAGTAGAAATAGTACCCTTGTTTCTTAAAAACTCTGCTCATGGAATACAACCTCTGGCAGTTCTAGAGGTTTGGAGTAATGCATTGTGCCTCTGGTCAGAGGACTAGCCTTGCTAAGTTCCCAGAGGCTTTTCACCTGGTTTGCTAGAGAGTGATGAATTTGGTGGGGAAGAGCTATAATACAACATCTGTGAAAACCATCTTCTGAGTCATAGTGGAGATGTAGTACTCACAGCAACCAAATTATAAGCCAGAGGAGTACGCATGTAAACCCATGCCTGTGAATGTATTATTGCCAAGTACTACGTACAACCATGCATTATTGTCAGTTACAATGTATGCGCATGTGTTATTGTCAGTTACAATGTATGCACATGCGTTATTGTCAGTTACAATGTACACCCATGCATTATTGTCAGTTATGATGTATTATTGTCCATTATAACATAACCATGTGCAGACATGCATTCTTTTTAGTTACAAAAACTGACTTTGCTATATTGCAGGTTTTAGAATTCCTAATCTATGCTGAGTGAGCCCTGGGGTAGGCACTGCCTTATTCTCTCATAAATGTTCTATAAATACTTGATAGTGATGATGACAATGATGACGATGGTGATGATTGCTTTCTGGACTAAGGTGGAATGGACTTGATTGTGCTGTATGCCCTCATTGCAGAATCTGGCCTTAGAATCAGAAGAATTACTCTTTATTAGGTGAACAAGTCTCATTGAGCTCTAGTTCTGCATCTTTAAAATGAGAATAATATTTGAGCTATATACATCATAGTTAATGTATGTTGTTTTGAGACCCAAGTGAAATAATGTGCAGAAAAATGTTATTTGATTTATGAAGTCCTGTTTAAATGAGTTTCTCAAAACTTATTCATTACAGCTTTTAATTTTCTCATATATATTTGACCAGTGTCTGACTTCAGTGGTTTCTGTCTTTAATATAGGGATTTTTAACCTGGAGTGCATAGACCCCATGGGGTCTATAGATAGTAAAATTTTTAGATTCTGAGAATTTGGACTGGGAAAAATTATATCTTTAGTTTTACTAACATTTGGTTTTCTTTATAATCCTACAAAGATTTATGTTATGTATTCAAAACATTATTCTGGGGGTCTTTAGCTGTGTTGGTGAACCTATGGCACACATGCCACAGGGGCTCTCCCTTCCCCTCTCCATCACGCCTGAGAACATTTTTTATTTCACCTTACCCTCTGATCAACAGTCCAATGGGAGTGCTTTCTTCCTCCCCTGTCTGGGGCAAGGTGAGGGGGCTCACATGCAGTGTGAGGGTTGCAATTTGGGCACTATCTCTAAAAGGTTCACCATCACTGCTCTATAGGATCCACCAGACTGCTAAAAGGGCTCATAATACTCCAAACAGGCTAAGAACACCTCTTAAGAGATGATGATATGGGGCAGTTGATTGAGAGCCAGGCCAAGAGATGGGAAATCCTGGATTAAAATCTGTCCCCAGATACTTCCTAGCTATGTGATCCTGGGCAAGACACTTAATCCCTGTTGCCTAACCCTTACCTCTCTTCTCTTCTGCCTTAGAACCAATACACAGTATTGATTCTAAGATGGAAGATAAAAGTTTAACAAAAAAAGAGATGAAGATGTTGATCTGTATTGAGCACTTTTAAGATTTTCCATTTACTTTATATAATTACTTTCTCCACTTCTGCTTTGTGAAAATTGGGATATACTAAGAGGACCAGGGACTCAGAATCTAGCAGGAACATCTTTCAGGGTTGAGATTTTTTTTGTTATATGTTCTAGAAGTATGGTTTTATGAATATAAGGTACTTTCAACAAGGAATATCCTTCTGCCTATGCATATCAGCAACTGTTCTACAACTTGCAGGTTTCAAAAGATAGCCAGAAACCAAGACATTAAGTTCCTTATCCAGAATTATACAGCTAGTATATGTCAGTTGGAACTTAAAATCCCAGTCTCCCTGATTCTGAAGATCGTCAATACTAAGGCTAACTGCCATCAAAATGGTTTAGTCCAAGATATAGAAGTCCTCACATCTCATATAATTAGATTGAAAGCTCTTTAAGAGTAAGAATTGATTCATTTCATATAGAACCTTGCATATGTAGAGGAATGTTTGTGGAATCAAAGTGAATCCTTATGCTCTGATGAATCAGGTCCTCAAAATAAGAACTGCTTATAAATGGAACCTGGAAATGAATCTGAAAAAGCTAAAATACCCAGGAGGGGCAGATATCATTGCTGCCACTGAAGATAGAATACACTTTTGGTAGTCAAGGAGGGTGAGATTGCATGTGCTATTAACAGAAGCATTGTTCTCTTAAGAGATATCAAAAGAGCTTGAGTTTGCTTGTAGCTCCCAGAGAATATTTTGCAGCAATGCTCCGTCTCATCATTCAGATGAGTATCACTTGAACAGACCTTTGTAAAGCAAAATAGAAATTTAGGGAGTAATGGTGCAAATAGATCAGAGCTATAAATTTTGAACAAACATGTAATTTGAGTTTGATTCCCCTGATCTAAGGAACTAAGGAGCTTTTGAATTCTAATCACTGGGCTAGAATGGGCTTCCCCTGAGACTGGATTACTTAGAAAGCAGGCCTTTCATTTCTCTGCCTGTAAAGTAAGAATATGGTGAAGGGAAGGTTCTAAAGGTCACTTGGATTGAGAAGTCAGCAAAAAAAAAACCTATTGCTTTTGCAACTGAGGCTTCTCTAGGCAGCCACTGAAAAATATGGAAAAGAGGGGAGAATGGTCTTGCTGGGAGGTACAGGCACATGATCGTCCCCTTGGCCTAGACATTCTCTCTTTCTCCTGTTAGGTCTTCATTGCTGCACCTAGGAAGTAGAGCTGGTAGTAGGAATCACTCTGGGAGCTTCACTGTACCCTCTCAGACTTCAGGAAAAACCACCATGTTTGGATCAACTTTTGGTCTTTTTTATGATATCCTCTTCAGATGCTTTTCATGTTGGGGATGTGATTTCTCAATTCTTGAAGATAGCTAGGTGGTATAGTGGATAGAGCACTAGACTCGGATTGAAGAAGACCTGAATTAGAATCTTGGCTCAGACATTTACTGACTTTGTGAACTTGGGTAACTCACTTAACTCCTTTCAACCTCAATTTTCTCCTCTGTAACACAGAGATGATAATGATAGTACCTAACTGAGTTTGCTCTGTTGATGAAATGAGATAACAGAAGTAAAATGCTTTGCAAATCATATAGCATCATTTCAGTGTTTGCTATTCTTATTTTTGTAATTGGAGTGTCCACGGCAATGAAATTGCTTATTTTTAAAGTGCTGAATCATGGGTCCCCAGAAGATACTTGAGGCAGGGCATACATGGGAGGAAGAGAGTAAGTGAACAAATAACCAGATGTGGTAGGCCAATGGGATCAGACCAGCTTTGGGGAGAGCCAGTAATTGGTATGCATGTGTATAGCTAGAGGACTCTTTCTTATAAAATCCAAGGAAATCACTGCCCTATTTATGCCATAGCTCAGTAACATTAGCCCTACACAAGTGATTGCTTCCCCCCACCCCTGTTTATTGGACCTGTGATTTCATCAGCTCCCAGTTGAGAACTTTCTCTTCCCAATGCAATGCTGTACATTCTCTAATTTGCAGTTTTAGAGAGATGCCTGAATCACTGAAAAACGACTTGCTTTGGATTCCACAAAAAAGCATGTCAAATGTGAAATTTGAATTCAAGTTTTTTAGTTCTTGCAGTCAGAACCACACTGATTCTCTTATTTAATTTAAGTGGATAGTACTGATTTAATGGATTTATTACAAACTAGCAAGAATGTGTCCTTTTCCCACTGCCATGCAAAAATGTGGATTCTTCATGTAACATTCTTGGGTGATATATCATTATACCTTATGCCTTCTCAAATATCCTGACCGGGGAAACCACTCTATGATCATCAGTGACAGTTCAAAAAACTTTGCACATACACATTAAACATTAAATCAACTCCCATGTCAACGATATGCAGGTGAGAAAGCCAGAGAGTGAAATGATTAGTATTGGATGTGATGCAATTTTTCCTCTGGCAGGTATTATAAAACCTGGTTATAAAAGCATTGAGATCACATGGTACCCGGAAAAAGTGTTTGTGTATGAATTCAGTCTCTCACTTAGGTAACATTTTATCCTTGGCAACCCTTAGGAGGACAATCCCTTATGTCACTTGGAGTAGCTAAGGGTTAAACGGAGCCACTGTGCATAGCAACTTTTAATCGATGGAGTCAACTTGATGCTAATGGAGGTGAGCAAATGTGTAGATAATTTCAAAGAGCAGATAATGCAGAAATAATTTAGAATTGCATTGGGAAATTTTATTATATAATTCTCCCCCGCTCCACCCAATAGATTTACCTTTTTAATTCTCTTTGGCTTAAGGTTACATTTAAATAAGATTGTCCTCCAGGAATCAAGCTGCAATGCTGCTCTTTAACTCCTTTCTCCCTGTCACTCAGATCATCAGGACAATGACATGAAGAAGTAACAGGAAGAAGTTCTGAGTTCTACTACATTTTACCTACTGATTAAAGCATTGTACTCAGGTCCATATTTATAGTCTCAGTAGCATGATTTCTAAGGGCATCAGGGGAAAGGTGTATTATTGGGATTTCTTCGAAGAAATAAGAGACGGGAGGAACAATAGATATCCAGCCAAAGGTTGTATTATGAGAAGGCCATTTGTCCTGTTAACTCTTGTTCTATTGTTTTAAGACATTCGGTGGAGAAGCAAACATGTGTTTTGTGCTTTCTTTGAAAATCATCTCTTGGTTCTCTGTATTTAAATCTTGTCTGGCTCTCAGTAGCCCTTCCTTAATTTTACAAATTTACAATTTTAAATTAGAATTTTAAATTTACAAAGAGAAAGTAGATAAAAGTTACCAAATCCAAAAAACTGTGAAATAAATGTTAACTTTCTTTGCAATTATGGGTCCTCTTCTATTAACACTTAATTCATGACTAAATGAAATAGAATGTTGAGTCTTTGACCTATTTTGATTTGGGTGAATGGCAAATGGCATGCCTTGTGGGCAAGCAGATTTCTACTTGAAACTGTTTTAATCAGAGGAAATCTCTCAAATACATTCAGAAATCTGTGTCATGGAAGGGAGTAGAATACTTTTTAAGGCAAGAATAGCATAAATTTTAGGTGGTTTGTGGAAAGACTGAAAGGATCTTAATAGCTTCTCATCTCAAGTCACAGAAGACTTAAAGAAAGACAGATGAGCTGTACATGAAGTAAGACATTCCTGATACATAGCATTTAAAAATCTATTGATTTTTGATTTGGTTTGGTTTTTACATCACCAGTGTAGCCTTCAGCTAAGGCCTTTCTTAGAGACTCATCCTTATAAGAGGGTTTCTTGATCTTGGTTGTGTCCTGGACCTCTTTGGCAGTTTGATAAAACCTGTGGACTCTGTCTCAGAATGTTTTTAAATGCATAAAATAATATACTTAGGATTATGAAGGAAAACAATGTTGAAATAGCTATCAAAATACTTTTTAAAAAATCCATAGCCCAAAATACTTTTAAAAAGTACAAAGGAACTCATTTTTTTTGACAAAGAATAAGAAAGAGAAAAAGAAAACAATTGAGCAAAACTAGCCAAGGAATCAAAAAAGTCTGACATCATCTCCAGTGTTCCCCATTCATAGTCCTACCTCCTCTTCAAAGAAGGGAGGGAGGTATAGTCTCATTCTCTTTTTGGGGGAAGAACCTGGTAAGAAGAATGCTACAACATTCATTGTTTTTTCTGTTTTCAATGTAGTAATCATTGTGGCTATGTTCTCCTGATTTTGCTCATTTCACATTTCATCACTTCTTTTGCCTTTCTAGGTCTTTCTGTATTTATCGTATTCATTTCTTGCAGTCAATCAGCAAGTATTCAGCTATTGTGCTAAATCCTGGAAATAGAAAGAAAGGCAAGAAAGTCTTGACCTCAAGAAGCTCATGTTACAACAGGGGACATGACATGTAAATACCTAGGCGTATATAAAACATATAAAGAGTACATGAGTAACTTTCCAAAAAGCTTGGTGAGAAGTAGAAGGCAAAAGCTGCTGCTCTATACACAAGAACTACCCCCCCCATCTTTTTTTCTTCTGCTCACTTCCCGAACATCTCAACTGGCCCCTTTCACTCTAACCCCCCCAACTCCTCCTCTCCATACTGTAGGCATTTCAACACCAGGCATACAGTGAACATTGCTACCAGCCATAGAAAATGGTGAAGAAAATAACTTAGAGAAAATTAGCCTTAAAAAAAAATCCAGAAAAAAAAATCTGAATGAAGGAGAAAAGTTCATAGAGATTCTAAGTTTATGAAGAGCTTTCTGATGCCAAGAAAAGAGACATATGACAAGGATGGAGAACAAGCCATCAAAGAGGGTGGTTCTGGGGGTAGCTTTGGTTTTCCAAAGTATATCTTTAACATGTTTTTTAGAGGAGGCAAAAGAATGCAAAGGAAATGGAAAGATAAAAAAATGTTGTTCATCATTTGTCTGTTACCATAGAAGATTTCATTTTGCAAAAGAATATAAGTTTTTACAAAGGAAGGACTGAATAGTAAGAAAGGAGTTGTAGAATAAGAATTCATCAGCTAGAATCTGGAATGGTTCTGCAAATTTAGGCTGCTTGTATGGAATGTTAGGTGTGTGGGGATTGAATCAGCCCTAAAGATAAATGCAAAAGCTGTAATGGAAGGAATTCCAGAGAAAAAGATTCTGGAGGTGTATATTGACAAGGGCATGAAGGATTGTCAGAAGATAACATTCCATGGTGAAGGTGGCCAGGAACCAGAACTTGTGCCAGGAGATATTATCATTTTTTTGGATCAGAAAGACAATGATATATTTACAGGATGAAGTGAGGACCTTTTCTTGTGTATAGATATCTAGCTGGTTGAAGCATTGGGTGCCTTTTAGAAACCAATATCAACTCTTGATAGTCAAACTATAGTCATTACTTCTCATCTTGGTCAGATAGTTAAACATGGAAATATCAAATGTGTGTTAAGTGAAGGAATGCCAATTATTGCTGACCTTATGAGAAGAGAATTCTAATAATCGAATTTAAGGTAAACCATAGAGAATGGCTTTATTTTATCAGATAGGCTTTATTGAACAAGTTAATGACTGAAGAAAGCAAGTAGAGGAGCTTGAAGAAATGGATCACATAGAATTGGTGGACTTTGACCTATCTCAAGAAAGAAGATGCCATTACAAAGGAGAAGCTTTTGAGGAAGATGAAACATCATTCCAGATGAGGTGGTTAGCATTAAATCTTTTAATGGGGGCCAGTAAATTCTCTTCATTATAATGCTGGCTTTTGCATGTGGTAGTTAATGAATGACATTGCTTTTTTGAGGGTCTGTTTTCTTTCAAAACATGACTAATATGGAAACATGTTTTGTATGACTACACATGAGGAAATGTTAAAGTTGTTTTTATATATAATCAGAAAATATTAAAATATTTTAAAAATAGTTAATAAGTGAAGGACCACATTCATCTTAACACTTTCTACTACCCATTGTTTTTGTTGTGATGTTGAATTAGAATTGTGTTTTAAAACATTAAGGAATAAAACCAATAATATAACGTGCTGACTTTGCAATTTAAGATGTTCAGTGTGCAAGATAATTTAAACCTCATTAAATATGTTCTCTTGGTAAAGAAGTCCCTGAACATTTTTTTTTTTACTTCACTATATATATGCAGTGACACTTAGACTGAGGTTTGACTTTTTTTTTTTTAAACCCTTAACTTCTGTGTATTGGCTCCTTGGTGGAAGAGTGGTAAGGGTGGGCAATGGGGGTCAAGTGACTTGCCCAGGATCACACAGCTGGGAAGTGTCTGAGGCCAGATTTGAACCTAGGACCTCCTGTCTCTAGGCCTGACTCTCAATCCACTGAGCTACCCAGCTGCCCCCCAGAGGTTTGACTCTTGACTGACTGAATGTACAAAAACATTTTACATTTGTTAAACTCTAAAGTGAAATTTATACTGAATTCACCATCAGAAAACTATATAAAAAAAAGAATACATGGAAAATCATTTCTATCTGTTAGCACTAGCTGCTGGGAGGATTGGGAAAGTCTCCCTACAGATAACGAGTTTAAAGCTGAATCTTGAATGAAACCAGGGAAATAAAGAGGAGGAGTCAAGGAGGGAGAACATTCCAGACATGGAGGAAGGTCACTGCAAAAGCATGGAATCAAGAGATGGGAAATGGAGGGCCATGTGAGAGGAACAACAAGAAGGCCAAGGGAAGTTGAATCATTAAAATGGGTGTAAGAAGACTAGAAAGGCAGTAAAGAGACCAGGTTATAAACAGCTTTAAATGCCACAGGATTTTATATTTTATCCTGAGGTAATAGGGAGCCATTTGAGTTTATTGAGTAGGGGTGGACAGGTGGTGACATGGTCAGATTTATACTTTACGGAAATTATATGGGCAGTCAAATATAGGATTGGCATAACACAAGACTTGAGGTAGGAAGACCCATTGTAAGCCTGTCTTGGCAAGAAATGATGAGGGCCTGTATTAGGGTGACGTCTGTGTGAGTGCAAAGAAGGGGGCATATTCAAAAGATTCTTATGAAAGTAATATTCCATTGCATTCATGCACCACAAATTGTTTAGCCATATCTCAAGTAGTAGGCACCTCCTTTCATATGCCATTTAAAAAGTTTGTTATTTAACTCTAGTACTCTTTGGTTGGCCTTTCTAGATATTGCTCTAGTTTATTTGGCTACCTTTTCATAATATAGGGAGGACCTTGTGTACTTTATGTCTACATTTGGAGAATACAGGCTCTGCTGGGTCCTACCTTGTTAGAAAGACCTTTAATGTGGCTCTGGTAATAGACTTAAATAAATTTTTTTTGAGGGAGGGATTAACCAGACTATATTCAGAAAGACTTATCACCAAAATGTTAGGTACCATTTTAAGATAAAACATTTTTTAGCCACAGCATTTTACATTGATAATCTTCTAAGGCACAGGGTAAAGGGTTGTGATCCACATTAATGGTGAGCAGTGTCTACTTCCAGGATGGATTTTTGTAGGAAGTGTAACAGGCACTTCAGTTGAGGGTTGAAAATAATCTTGGAAAAAAAGGAGGATGTAGGGAAAAATACTATACAGAGAAGAGAAAAAGGGAAATGGAAATTAGGATGATTTGGCATGGAAATCCAGGATGCCAATTAAATGCTGAAATTTGGGGAAGAATGAGAAGCTGATGAACCTACAAAGTGATATTTGGCTATTTGGGCCAGGGAGTCTTTCTGAATTGATTAGGACCAAGGCAAAGCTTAGGCCTGTTTGTGAAGAAAATAAGGTTTATCTGTTTCAATCCCCTCATCCCTCTCTTTCCACATCTTTTCCCAAACCCTTCTGTGATAGGTGCTTTCTTTCTCCTAGCTTCTTGGATCTAGTGCCTTCATATATTTTCTATCCTTTTGGAGTTCAAAACTTATTTTCTAGAAAGGATATTAATTCATTCACACAAATAAAAATATAAGGGGGCAGTGAGATAGCTCAGTGAATAGAGAGCCAAATCTAAAGACAGGAGGACCAGGGTTTAAATATGACCTCAAATACTTCCTAGTTGTATGACCACTTTATCTCCACTGATAATATATAATGATAGTGGTATCTCCACTGGGGGGCAAGTCAGTTAAGCCCCAATGCCTAGTCCTTACCACTCTTCTGCTTTAGAACCAATACATAGCTTTGATTCTAAAACAGGAGGTAAGGGTTTAAAAAATGAATAATAAATCTTCATTACCTCTATATGCATTTTAGCAGTAGCAAACTAATTTGTGGGTAAATGAAGAAATATGCAACTTCAGTCATCTCTAAGCATTATACCTGAGGGATTTGGGAGTAAAAGGAAGTTTCCATGAGCCCCTGAAGTCAACACCATAAGGAAATCCTACTTCCTTAATTGATGGTGCTGTAACTAGAAAAAGTATCCTAGATGAGACTTGATGAGTCAGAGGCCATACAAGTCAAAGACTTTCAGAGCTTCTAGATTTTTTTTATTGGTCTGCTTTCTAGAAGAGGATTAGGATAGCCATAGGATAATAAGGGAGATGAGATTTGACTCCAAGAACAAGACAAAAGCAGGTGTGGCTGTTTATGTGGGCAAGGCTTAGGAGATTTGGACATTAGGCTTACAAGGAGCCAGAACAATTAGAATGCTTGAAATAGCAGGTCAAGATCCAGGAAGCCAACAGTTACATTTTCAATTACCAAGACTAGTTGTGTAAAAAATTGAGGGTACTCTTAGAGGGGAGGTACTAAGATTATAGAACCCTGGAAGGCTTTCTGTGGAGGGTGAAATTTTAGCTACAATTTGAAGGAAGCTGGGGAAACCAGAAGGTAAAGGGGAAAGAGTGAATTCCAGGTATGGGAGACAACTGGCAAATACGCTCAAAATTGGGAAATGAGAATATCTTGTTCTAGGAACAACAAGTGGGCCAGTGTTACTGGACTGTAGAGGACTTGAGGGGAGTAAGGTATGAAAAGACTGACAAGGCAGGAAGGGGTCAGATTATGAAGAGATTTAAAAGCCAAACAAGTTTTATATTAATTTGAGTTACTAATCACTTTGAAAATGAAGGCATGATTTTTGAGCAATGGAAGCACTAGAGGAGAATATTTTAATTTATTATAACTCCTTGTACACTTTAGAGACATGGAGTATATATATAATATTATATATACAAAATGTGTATATATAATTTATTTATGTTGTCAAGAAGTTATTTCTTTTTCAGATGCTTTTCCTCCCTTTGTTCTTTTTCTTTGCTGTAAGAGTAATTCCTTAGGGTAAAGGGATAGATGGGAAATGACTGTGATGTAAATACAAAAGGCATGATTAAATACTTTTAATGATCAGTCAATTAATATTTATTAAGTGCCTACTATGTACATGAGAGACACTGTGCTCAGCACTGGATACAAAGAAAGGCAAAAAATAGACCCTGCCCTCAAGGAGCTCACAGTTTAATGAGAAAGACAACATCCAAACAACTATACACAAACAAGCTATGTAGAGGATTAATTGGAGATAAACACACTGGACTTGAGGGATTGTGAACAGTTTGCTCTAAAAAGTGGGATTTTTTCTGGGACCTGAAGAAAGACAGGAGATAGAGATGAGGAGGTAGATCATTTCAGGCATGAACGATAGCCAATGTTTCTTGGAGATGGAAGATTCTATTGTCTCTCTTCAAGAACATAGAGGCCAGTGTCACTGGATAAGAGTAGATGGAGGGCAGTATAAAAAAAGTGTGAGAGGATTGAGGATCATGAAGGGCTTTGAACTCCAACCAAAGGAATTTATATTTGATCTTGGAGGTGATAGGGAGTCACTGGAATTTTTTGAGTGTGTATGGGGGTAGGGAGGGGAATGTTATGGTTAGACCTGAACTTTAGGAAGATTAGTTGGACAGTTGAGTGGAAGATTGGCTGGAATGGGAAGACAATTTTGATAGGAAAACCAACCAGCAAGTTATTTCTGTAGTCCAGGCATGAGGTGATGAGGGCCTACACTAGGGTGATGGCAGTATCAGAAGAAGGAAGGAGGGTATAAATGAGACATATTATGAAGCCAAAATTATTAGGCTTTTCTATCTGATGGGATATAGAGTATGAGAGTGAGGAATCCAAGATGTTACCCAGGTTCATCTGTGTTTCTGGTAGTATAGTGGTACCCTCTGTAGGAATTGAGGGGTTAGAAAAAGAAGAGAGTTTGGGAGAAAAGATAATGAGTTTTGGACATGTTGAATTTAAGATATCTACAGATCATTCAGTTTGATGTATCCAGTAGGGAGCTGGAGATGTCATATCAGATCAGCAGAGAAGGTCAGGTTGGATATGCGGATTAATGAATCAGCATAGAGATGATAATTAAGTCCAAATAAAGAAAATGAAAGTGGATGTAGAACTAGGCTTCTTAACCTTAATCATGTCATGAACACCTTCAGCAGTTTGGTGAGGCCTTTTAGGGTCTAGTCTATGAATATGGTTTTTAAATGCTTATTGTACATAGAATTTCAAAGAAAACTATATTGAAAGACAATTATAAAGATAAATAAACAACAAATCATATTCACAGGCCTCTGGTCAAAAAAAGCTACCGTGCGTATTGTGATTGATCATATTAGCCAGCTGATCCCTTAGCAGTGAGATTTAAGGGCAGGTAAGTAAGGCCGGAGTCTCAGGTGTGGCACATAGAAAGACCTTGGTGGTAGAAGAGAAGAAAGGTAAAGGGGGTGGTAAGAGGTAAGAATGGTGGAGAAGTGACAAAAAGGGAAGGTAGAAGGAAGAGATGCTGCAGACCTGTCTTGTCTACTTCATGATCTTTCCTCAAGCTGGTCTTACCTGCCACTACTATGAAAAATATAGAAAAATCCTATCTATTTGTACAGGTCCCTAAGCACTGACCCTCCCCAGACAGGCCACCAGGCCACCCCTGGGACTCTTTACATCCAGTTGTGCTCAAAGTTTTGTCCTGAAAGTGACAGTTCATAGATTTCTTAATATTTTAGAAGCAGGAAAGAATCTTAAGAATACAGTGATTGAACCAATTCGTTTTACATTTGAAGAAACAGAAGCCCAGAGAATGAAAACTTTTTTTGATTTAGTTTTGGTTTTTGCCCCTAGTAATATTGCTAGTTATGTAGATATGGGATAAAAATATATTTCTCTTCACAGTTCAGAGTTGTTTTTACAAAATAGCTTAGCCAGTCCTTTTGATGGGGTTAATGCTTATTGGGTTTCATCCAAAGAATTGACTGCTGACTCAAACTGACTCCATTCCAAAGAAACAAGCTTTATTATAAGAGAATATAGTAACAAAATAGCTAGTATAGAAAGTAATTAAGGGATGGGAAGGAGGGAAGGAGGTGTGGTAGTAGAGTGTGAGAGAGAGAAAAGAAGCTAAGATAAGAGTAAAAGGGTAAAAGGTAAAAGAGTGTGTATAAGGGTTCTCAGGAATGCTTTTTATCTTGATTAGTTATTAAGGAAGGAGTCATTTATTTGGGCAGTTGTTGTGCTATGTCTCCAGGGAAGTAATGCCAGTTTAGCCATGGTCCACTTTGGTCTGAGTGGCTTTACCCATGGTTTACTCTGCTTGCCCAGTTGTAGGGAGCAAACCACAATGTAAATGAGATGCTAATGATATGTTAAATACCCTGGGGAAACTTTAGGTTAAGTTTTGCTCTTTTCTACACAGAGTCTAAGGAAGCTGGTGAGTGTGGAAATTGATCATTGTTTGAATCAAGCCCTGTGTGACTGGGAAACTGAACCACCTGTTCTTGCTGCTCAGAGACCCCCAAACAAGGACCTAAGTTATATCTAAAGACTGATGAGGAATTTTATCATAATTGTGAATCTAAGCAACTCACATGTCTTATATGAAAGGTAGCCCCATTCTAATCAACTAGTTATTGTTTCTATGTTCTTTAGATTGTGGACAGCCACTTGGCAGGGTTTGTGGGACATTGCAGCCCACATCACTTTTCCCTGAAGTGGACTTGGCACAGCTTGGGTACCTTGGATCTGGTCAGCTGAGATAAGTGATTCACTCATCTTTCCCAGGTGGCCCTTGTCTACTTGGTTTTTCTCCGGGTTTTTTGTCATTTAAGATCGGTCTGTGCCTTAAGGAACCAACAAGCCTCTACTATTTAATTTGGTACAAACATCTCCTTTCCATTTTGCCCTAATCAGGTCACCGGAAAAGGCAATCTGCTGGCAAAGATCTTGATCATAAGGATTTGATGCCATTCTTCTGTGTTATTCACCTTCCTCTCCCTCCCTACTGCACTCCCTACAGAAGTGGCAAATTTCCAGAGACCATGAAAGTATATGAAAGTACATTGTTTTTCAACAAAGCTTCAATATATTTTTGAAGGCAAGAAGAAGGAAATTTTTGCTGACTTTAATTTGTGTCACTGGAGTGGTTTGGCTTCTGTCCTGCAGTCTCGTAGCTGTAGTGTAATGAGTCTTTATTTAGGCAAATGTCCATGGAATAATTAATCAGTCAACTAGAGAAGAATGTTGGTCATCAATCTTAAGCTAGCAGGCTTAGTTTTGTATGGAAAGTGCCTTATTAGCTTCGGAACACAAAATACTAGATGTTTGTTCAAAAATCGAGTGATCATGTACTCTTACCTTCTCTCCCTACTCAGTTAAAAAAAAAAAAGTTAAGGCGTGGGGAGGAAGAGGTTAGGTTTTGCCTTTTTGGTTTGGAGAGGATTCTGACTCAAGTGATTATAAGTGTCAGAGAATGGGAAATCACCCAAGTTTTTGTCAGCTACTGTATGGTTTCTTTTAACTCCATTCATACACACTAGCTGGGCCATTGCCATCCTGTTGGTCATCTTCAAAGGCTGAGGGAACCCAAACAGTTATAGCAACCTAGATAGAGCATTCTTCTGGAAATCAGGACTTTTGGGTTCTAGTCCTGAACTTTGCCACTAACTAGTTGTGTGATTCTTTGGAAGTTACTTATTATTTTAGTTTCTTAGCTGCTTTGTAAGTTATCTGAATCGGTTGGACTATATTACCTTTTTATTTTAAAAATCATTTATTTGGTTGTTGGTTACAGTCAAATTACTAGAAATTTCCTTCTCTTCCTCTTTCCCCCTCCTCACATTAGAAGAGGCACCATTTGACCAAAAAAAAGGATATTGTTAAAATTATGTTTTTCATGCTTCTATTTATCAGTTCTTTCTCTGGAAGTAGACATTCATAAATTATTCTCCAAACATTATTTCTGTAGCTGTATGTAATGTTCTCTTGGTTTTACTCATTTCACTTTTCATAATTTCATGTAAGTCATTTCACTTTTTTTAAGTTAATCTGCTCATCATTTCTTATAGCCCAGTAGAATTCCATCAAAATCATAAGCTACAACTTGTTCAGTCATTCTGCAATTGAAGAGCATCCCCTCAATTTCTAGTTCTTTGCCATGTACTATATTATCTTAAAGATACCTTTTATCTTAAAAGTCCAGTGATTCGAAATACATTAATTCCTTTGTGTTTTTAGTGAACAAGAGAGGCAGAATATAATTTCAATTTTTAGGTCAGTGAACAAACATTCATTAAGTGTCTTCTATGTGCTAGGCACTGTGCCAAATGTTGGGGGTCTACTATCTAATTTCTAGTTAGGGCCAGTTTGATGTCTTTGAAATTCTGAATTTGTATCAATTTTAAAGGCTTTAGTAGAGATATCTGCTAGCCATGAGTTCATAGATTTGGAACTGGAAGGGACTTTAGACACCACTGAGTTAAACCTTTTTATTTTACAGAAAAGAAGAGTGAAGTTGAGAAAGGCTTAGTGATTTACTTGCCCAGGGTCACATAGCTACTAGGTGTCCAAAGTAGGATTTGAACTCTGATCTTCCAGATTCTAAGCTCAATGGTCTTCTGTATTATTTGAATGATAATATGTGGAAGGAATGAGGAAAAAGAAATCCTAAGTATAATGGCATCATAGTGTAAAGAGATTGTTTACCTTCTAGATGATGTAGAGGCATGGTAGGGTCAGACTATCAGCTGTGGTCTCAAGTCTCATATTTAAGAAACTGAATTTTTCAAAATCCAATTAGCTTTTTAAAAATTTCTTGTAGATTCAATTTGCAACCTATGAGAATATAACAGTAGGAGTCTTAGATTTAGATTCAGAGGATTTGTATTCAAATTCCATTTCTGATATTAAAAGTGTATGGCTTTTGGGGGGTTACTTTCTCGGGATTTCTATTTTCTTATTGGTTAGAAAAGATGAGAAGGCTAGACTTTACTAAGTACCTGGAAAAGATGAGAAAAGTGAATCCTATCACAACTTGTCTAGATGTCTCAGTATGATGATGCTTTTATTTTGTCCCCAAAACTTGTGACTAAATTTGGGGTATGTATTTACAATATGATGGCCTTCTTTCTCCCTAGTTCCCTAATATTCAACCTAAATAGGTTCACATTCTTCCATTCTTAGCTTAATTTTGGACGTTTGTTAGTTCTGCCTCTTCTTGAGTGGGGTTTGAAAATTTCCAGATTATCAGAGTTGTCTGCAACTTAAAATGACATTACAAATAGAACAAAGTTTTATTGGCTCATTGAATTTTGTTTACATCAGTTTATTTTTCCTCTCCATTATAAAGAACACATAGGAAGTAAAAATGAAAGCATAGTTTAACATAGTTCTGAGGTACATGTTGGGGGAAAGGTACCTTAATGGCAAGAGATCAACATTACCAGTATTTAGAAGAGGAAGGGTAACTGAGTAGAAATGACTTTTTGGTTGGAAAGAAGATAGGGGTCAGTTTAAAAAAGATATTCAGATATCCACAGTGTAGGGTGGTATAGCAGAAGAGCACTCAAGTGGGACCTAGAAGGTGTGAACTCTTATCTTGAGTCCTTCCATCATTCATTAATTGTTTGACTTGAGCTAGTAAATAAATCTCTCTGATCTTCAATTTCTTTGTCTTTAAAATAATGGGATTGGACTAGAGTGGGAGTCCTTATCCTTTTTTTTTTCCCCCCTTTTCCTTGTGCCTACCCTGGACTCCTTTGGCAATCTGGTGAAGGCTTTAAATCCTGTCCCAGAATAATGCTTTTAGATGTGTAACATAAAATGCATAGTATTACAAATAAAGCTAGTTATATTGAAACATAGTTACTGAAGTACTAAAAAGACAAGTTCATGGCCCATCAGGTTTAGAATTCTTGGATTAGATAATTTCTATTTAGAGTTGTTTTCAGATTACCATGCCAATAGGAATTCAATGACTTGTTCCCATGGCTGGCCATATGAACAAAGGTTGAATTAATCAATTTTCCCAGGAGCATCTTTTCCCATAGAAGGAGAGGAGTCCATGCAAAGGATTTCCTATGTCCACAGTACATCATTTCTTTGGCTTGTGAAGAATACTGTATCTGAAGAGCTACTCCAGACCTGCCCAGGCAGAAAATCCTTCACTTATCCTGAAGCTTTCCATTCTCAAAGTCTACTATGTCTGTTTTAATGATATGTTGCTCCATTGGTTTGTTTAGATATGCCACGCTTCTGTCTTTCTTTGGCAGCCGTCCTGGACTAGCTTGCTTTTGTTAATCACATAGATGTAAGGTATTATGTTCCCAAGTGGATATAGAAAAGATATTTTGATTGAAGTGCAAATCCCCAACCACATGAACTACTTAGGTTTAACAAAATATATTAGACCATTGCGATCTGGAGAGTCACCAATCATAGGATCATTCTGCTCATTCCTTTTTTTAAATCCTCTGATCTCTAGCTTTTCCTAGTTGTGTTGACTTTTATCAAGGGCCATTCTATATATATATCTATTTCTTGGGCTGTTTTGATATAAAGGCCATCTATGATCTCAAACAGAGATCCCCAATTTGTGCCATCTTACATTTATTTATTTTTTTATTTTGTTGGAATTGAACATATTTCCACTTCTTTGGAGACCTGATTGGCTGAAAGGACTGATGGGCAGAAGTCCTAAGCTTACAAAAATTGCTCTTTGCAGACAATGCTAATAGAGCAGAAGACAGTCCCCGTCATCATCATCACCATCATCATCAACAACAACAAAATTATATTTATATAGTACTTTAAGGCTTACAAAATATTCCTTACAAGAGCTCCATAAAATAAATAGGATAGGCACTATTATTTCCATTATATGGTTGAAGAAACTAAGGCTCAGGAAAGAGAAGAATTGCCCAAAGGTACACAGTGAAGACATATTAGAGCTGGGTCTTGCACCGAGGTTTTGACTCAAAGACCACTCTTTCCACCATGCCTAGTTGTCTCTTAGAAATGTACAATCTTAGAACTGTAAAGGATCTTAGAAGTTACATACACACTTTCTGATCCATGAGTCTCTACATTATTATAGTAGCCCTGGCAAGTGATCATTCAACTTCTGTTTAGACATGTGTAATGACCAGAATTCACTACTTAATGAAGCAGCCAATTTCTTTTTCAGCCAACTCTGATTTTTAGGAAACTCTTTATCACACTGAATGGAGATTTGTTTCTACATAATGTTTATACTTTGATTCTATCCCTTTAGAGCCACAGAGAATATATCTAATCCAGTGATATTTCAAAGATTTTTGATTGTATAGTCCTATAACTAAAATCTGGGTAGCTAGGAGGTGCAATGGATAGAAGACCAGGCCTGGAGGCAGGAAGACTCATCTTTCCGAGTTAAAGTCTGGCTTCAGACACTAGCTCTGTGATCCTGGACAGGTCACTAAATCTGGTTGATCTCAGTTTCCTCATTTGTAAAATGATCTGGAGAATGAAATAGCAAACCATTCCAGTATCTTTGCTAAGAAAATCCCACAAGGGATTATGAAGAGTCAGATACAACTGAAACAACTGAATAACAACAAAATAACTAAAACATTTTAATAACATAGCCCCCATATTTATGTCTATATATGTAGGTGTATATGTAAGTGTATACATATGGTGTATATATTCACACATATTTTACATGAATTTTAATATATAAACATATATATTTATACATATAAACATATACTCATAAATAAATGAACGAATAATTATATATATGTATGTGTATGTATAAACATATACATACACACACCACAAATACCAGACACACACACGATAGGGGATAGGGATAGGGTCTATATATCTGATTTCATTGGTTTAGGGAACTCTTATCTGAAGAAATTCTTTCTTCCATTGCATGTTGGAATTTTCTTTGAAATTTATTAGTCTCAAAGAGTTGCTTAGAGTATTGAGAGGTAAAATGATTTGCCTCGAGTTACACAGCCAGTATGTGTCAGAAATAGCTCTTGAACCAAGTCTTCCTGGCTTTGAAGTCAGTCCTCCATTCTCTGCCATCATTGTTACTGTTTCCTCCTTCCCCTCCACTGTTGGCTTCAGTTTCTTCATCTGTAAAATAATAACTCATAGGATTATTATGAGGATCAAATGATATAAATTTTGTAAAGCACTTTGCAAATCTTAAAGTACTATATAAATATTAGCTACCATTTTTATTACTTCTATATTATATCCATATACCATGGTACTACTAATTATGTACATTGTAAAACTTATACAAAAAAAGAAAAATTAAAAAGATGAGATAATGATAAAGTTTGGAAAATCATATTTTATTAATGATATAGAAACCTCTGCCTTGTTGTTATTATTAAGGATATTTTAGTGAGAGCAATGTGATCTAATATGCTTCATTACTTTTGAAAATATTGCTTCAATACTTTGC
Organism: Gracilinanus agilis; assembly: GCF_016433145.1. Taxonomy (NCBI): domain Eukaryota; kingdom Metazoa; phylum Chordata; class Mammalia; order Didelphimorphia; family Didelphidae; genus Gracilinanus; species Gracilinanus agilis. The sequence goes on along the minus strand of NC_058132.1, from coordinate 280,126,948 downwards.
GATACAGAGATTCAAAATTCTGGTTCTAAAGTTGTTTATTTTGATGCTTGATTTTAATGGCTGTCAAAGATGAAATATATACCTTACAAAGAACTATAAATTCAAATACAAGAAGTGCAGCATTAGCTATCCTTACTAAATCATGACACTAATTTTTCGATTCTATTTGCCCATTATTGTGCTGAGCTTTCCTTGCAAGCAAACCTCAGCTCATTCTGGGATTTAGTATTCCTGACACTATTTTTGCAGCCCCATGCCATGATATTGCATTCCCTCTGTTCTCTGCCCTTACTTCAATATTTGTACATATCTTTATTAAATCTAAGTTGCTCGATAAGTTCTTTTACACTGGCATTGGCCTCTTTAGACAATTCTTCTTTCCCTCCTATTCATTGGAATGGTTTCTCTTTGTTTCTTCTGAATTTCATTTTTGAGAGTTTCATATCCCTCCTGTGCTAATTTAACCCTGTGGAAGAAAAATTCAATACTTTGCACAAGCCTGTCAGAAACAGATTCGTTAATTATCTAAATTCAAGCATTTCTGCTTAGAGAGAGAGAAATCCAAGGGGATGGAGCTCTATCCTGCTTTTGAAAATCTCTTTGACCCAAACCAATTTCTCCTGATAATTCATATGTTCAAGAACAAAGACCAACTTTTACAGAAAGATTAAACAAGGGTACAAAGTTGAGGTGGTAGTTTTGGATTCATCAAACAGAACAGTAGTAACATTAGTTGGAGAATTATTTCCCTAAACCCATTCAGGCAAGGAGAGAAAAGAAGTACTGTTTTTAATTGGAATAATCAAAGGGTCTCCTGTCTTTGTCTGGTCACCATCCTACTTCTATCATTACAGAATTGTGATTTTTAGGCCCTACTTAGGCCTCTGAATAAGGCAGTTAAAGATTTCAGACTAGAACATTGATTAAGGCTTGGCAAGACTTATTTTATTCTGATCAGCACAAAAGGACTCACAGACCCGAAATAATTTTTGGTCTAAATAGTTTCCCAAAGAGGGAACTAGAGGGTATGGGGAAGATAGCATTCTTTCAAATCCCCCCTTTTAATACCAATAGCAAATCAGTTATAAACATACATAATTTTTGTCCATTAATTTCAAAACATCAGTAAAAATGCTGTTTTTATTCTTTAGGATACATATAATCAGTAGATAGATATATGACTCTTAGTGTTTCATTATAAATATGAATCTCACTGTATTTTACTTTAAGACAGAAGATGCAGCTGAACAATAAGATGAAGAGATATTTTATTCCAGATGATATAACATGATGCCAAGTAGCATCACTGAGTTGAAACATTGCCTGGAACATCACAGATCACATTGGCTGGGTTATAAAAGTATTCAGTAGGTAAAGATAAAAGTCCAGGATTTAAACACACGAATCCTTTAGTTTCTATCCTTTCAATCTCTAGAGCAGTTGCCAAAAGACTATTGATATTAGCAAAGTTGTATAGGATCAAGATGATCCAAATTAAAGGACAATTGGAAATAAAAAAAATTTTTATTCTACAAGTCTTCTTGTCTAAATGTAACAAATAAAATTGATATAGAAGGATATATATATATATATATACAAAGATATTAGGGTTTTATTTAAAGCCATATTGATAATTAAAAAAACCATGTGCCTGCTAAGATCTAATTCAAATGCCCCGCCATGCTTTCCCCCTGGCTGCTTCATAGGAAAGAGGAAGTACCAGTCCCAATCTCCCTATTTAAGCTTCTGTTTACCTTGGCTTACTTCACCACATAAGGACAGGAAGCCTGTTGAATCATGGGAAACATAGTTTGTAAGAGATCTAAATGTCCACGGGAATTTTAGATCAGGGATCTTAATATTAAGTTCAAAGAACCCCAAATTTCCAATATCACATAATAGATAATGTAATCCACTTAGCCATAGTTATTTCAGAATGAATGTTTTGAATCTCTATCCCAATTGTCCCTTGAAATTGTAATAATTTATCTATAAAGTGAAGATTTATTTGTATTCTTTGTTGAAGCCAACAAATCTTATCATGAATTGCATCTCTCTCTCTCTCTCTCTCTCTCTCTCTCTCTCTCTCTCTCTCTCTCTCTCTCTCTCTTTCTCCCCCTCCCTTTTCTTCCCTCCCTCTCTCCTTCTATCCTTCTGTCTCTCTCCCTCTCTCCCTCTTCATACTGAACCTAAATATTTGTAAAGACCAGACTCTGGTATATATTTAGAACACTTATGCATGCATGGAACTCTCTTGGGGGTTTGAAATCCCACACATCATGGAAGATCTCCCAGTCCCATAGTCCCTATATCATGACTCATACTCCTTTATTCTCAACCAGAGAAACTCTAGTCAAAACTCTGTAGCCATAAAACACAAAGGATTCCTCATTTTTTCTGTAAACTCTCAAGACAACATTAATGAGTGAGGTCATAGCTGGTCATTAAAGGTATCCTGGAACTCAGAGCATATTTGGAACATCTCAGCCTGTTAGAATATCTCATTCATTAAGGAATATGTATCTTATTTGGTCACCCAATACAAAAATGATGTGGAGCTAATCCCTGAGATTTTACCTATTCTTTAATTTATGTGTCTTCTCAAAATCTGGAGTGTATGCAAGACTACATTTGGGTTTCCTCTCATCTACTACAAATTTTAAGAGTGCCTAATCCCTTCCTCCCAAAGCTCCCATCATCTCAACTCTAGTGAGAAGTTTCTATCCAGTTTTGAAATTCAGATGCAGAATAGAATTTCTCCTTGTTGTTTCTTCTGCCTTTCGAAGAATGAAATTGTTAGGCAAGTCAAAAAGTTACTAGCTCTCTGCTTTGGGGAGAGAGAGATCATGGACATGTCCAAATAATTGAAATTTTCCATCTCTGGTCACTCTCTTCCCTAAAGATACAGCTCTGACACTTTATTCCTCATAAAGCCTTTCCTTATCTATACAAATACTAGTCCCTTCTTTTCCAAATTAACTTGCATTTAATTACCATGAACATATCTCTATTTATTAATATTACATTTATGTTGCATTTATTTGTATATGTACTTGTTATCTCTTCCATTAGAATGTAAGCTCACTGAGAGTAGGGATGGTTTCATTCTTCATATATGTATCCCCAGCACTTAGCACAGTTCCTGACACATAGTAGGTACTTAATAAGTACTTATTAATTGATTGATTGGTCATGGCTCTGTGCCAGGCTTGCAATCTGCTTCTTGAACTCCTTATTTATTACTTCTTCCTGCCTAATGGTCCATAGTGTTCCCTGATGACAAAATTGCCTGTTTCATTCTTGATCTTAACTCACATACCCTCTGGTTCCCGTGTTTCCTTTGCCGAGCATATCTTCTTAACGTACAATAAATTTTATTCCTTACCCTTCACTTCCCTTTTTTCCTGTACTGTTTTTCTTGGATAAGGCATATTCTTCCACAGCTTTATTTTATGTCTCTTATTCCACTGTCCCAGCAATATCTAGGATACAGATTTGTCCCCTTGCATTAGAACCTGCATGTTCATGTTGCTTGTTGCCTAAATTTTGAGCATTAGGGTATAAGCATTTGAAGTTATTGGTTTTTACCAAATCTTCTCTCCCATCTATGTCTCTGATTCTTAGCCATTATTGTTCTTCCTACTTTATAACTACTCTCTGGGGGCATTTATCTTGGTGGGTTTATACTACGGGTTGTTTTCTCCTCCACTGTCCTTTAAAGTTTAAGGCACTTTTGATTAGATTTATGAGTCAGCAGGCAAATATAGTCTTACCAGTGTTTCTTAGGGGCATTATATCCCTGGCCAGGAACCTGTCATTTATAGATGGCAAGGGAATGATCTATTCCAACAAAACTGGCGTTTTTGAGGCTTTTGTGAGTCAATTGCATTCCAGGGTTTAAGGACCATGATATTTGGGGTGGGAGAGTCGGAGTCTGACTTCAGTCTCACTGAAGCCACTGTGGGTCTCCTAAAATGTACTCTGAAGGGCAGTGAGGTGGCTCATAGGATTGAGAGCCAGGCCAAGAGATGGGAGGTTCTGGGTTCAAATCTAGCCTCAGATACTTCCTAGCTGTATGATCCTGGGCAAGTTACTGAACCCCTCTTGCCTAGCCCTTATTGCTCTTCTGCCTTAGAATCAATACACAGCATTGATTCTAAGATGGAAGGTAAGGGTTTTAAAAAATAAAATGAACTATACTCTGAATCCCACCATAAAAAGAAAAGATCCACTTCCTTGGGGAATCCTTGAGATGCCCCATTACTGAAGACTGAAACTCTCAGTAGTTAGGAGGGAGCCCTTGACCAACTTGAGACTAGAATATAAAGAGTCACCATTGCAGTACCATAAGTCAGACTATAGGGCTTTCTATATTTTTAAGGACTGGCATAGCTTAGAGACATTGGGCAAATTAGTAATCAATTAAGTACTTGAAAGCCTTTGCATTTCTTTTCATAAAAGAAGGGGTTATGTTTGGATCCCATGATTTAAATTGTTTGCAAATAAATGTTTAAATTCCAGAAGAGGAAAAATACTATCTACCTCCAGGAAGAGAACTGATGAACTCTGAGTGCAGATTGAACCTTTTTTTTTCACTTGCTTTATTTTCTTGCTTTTTTTGGCAACATGGATAATATGGAAATATGTTTTATATGATTTCACACATAGAATTGACATTGTATCACTTGCCTTTGTGATTATTAGATTAAGTCTACACTGCCCATCTTTAGATTTAATCACCAAAGGTGAGAGCACATTCAAATTCTGGGAGATCCTTAACCCACATGTGCTAGAGTGGGTGATGAATGAGAATCAACTGACCACCCCCTAAGCATCCTAATAAGAAGCATGTATTGTGATTGGACACATAAAGTAGGAGGGAGGCACAGGAAGTGATATAAGTGAGTCCCTTTAAAAAGAGGGAGTTGAGTGAGGAGAGGCCTTCTGGTGAAGAGGGCGGCTGGTGAAGGAGGTCTGCTAGCTCTCTGTGGAGGTGGTGAGTTTAAAGACTGACTGAATCTTCCTGAACTTCTCTTAAGGAACTTCTTTTAATATACTCTGTGAATGAAGTTTTGTTTCATTCACCTCTGGCCCTCTGACTCTTGGCTGAGGGTTAATTAGATCTACCTGGATTAATTATAGAATCACAGTAAATTACCTACTGTGTTAGATTCTTATTTCCTTATTTCCTCTCTCTCTCTCTCTTCTCAATTGTAAATAAACTTCCATAAAGTCAATTTTGACTTGAGATTATTCTTAATTGAGTATTGATAATTGTTCAATCCTCTGGTGACCATCTTTTAATATATTGAACCCCAAAACCCCGTTTTTTTACCCTTACACCTTCTCAGTGGGTGAGGGAAGGATGTGGGGGAGGGAGAGAATTAAGAATTCACAATTTTTAAAAATGAATGTTCAAATAAATTATAATATTTTTTTTTAAAAAGGAAAATGAGTGTCTAACCTCACTATTGGGATTTTGAAGTTTCTAAATGCAGTTGGTGATACAGTGAATAAAGCACTGAGCCTGGGACAAGAAGACCTGACTTCAGATACTTCCTAGCTGTGTGACCTGGGCAAGCCACTTAATCTATTTTCCTCAGTTTCCCTCACTATAAAATGGGTATAATAATAGCACCTATCTCCCAGTGTAGTTGGGAGGATCAATTGAGGTAATATTTACAAAAAGTGCTTAATACAGTGCCTGGCACACAGTGCTATATAAATGCTTATTCCCTTCCTTCCCTCCCCCCAACCCCAGGGGTTCTGGAAGTAGACCAATTCTTTGCAATTTTCCTTCTGTAGTATTCAGAATGGCCTGACTTGTTAGTGCCAGGCTTGGAACCTGAGAACAGAAAGAGCTCTCTGACTTCCTTAGAGCTCCTTAGAGGGGAGACTTACTGCTAATGACTCAGGACAACTTATTTTCCTCTTACAGATGTGCAGCTTGTTAACTGCACTTGGCCTTACCCCATTAAATTAGCCTTCCATTCTCCCCAGCTTGTTGAGAGAATTGCCAGCGCTTGGCTTCATTGCTCCTTGGCAGGCCGTTTAGTAAAGAGTACTGTGGTAGTGAACCGGGAGACAGAATGCCCGTGCTTCTAATTAAGGTCTCCCAGCAGCTTATCTTATCCCATGCACCAGAGCTGTTTCCTTCTCACTTAGGCTAAGATACAATGCCATTAAACCAAGAGCAGTCCTATAGATCTGAAAGGCTACCGTTTCTTTACTTACACTTTACAAATCTCTTTCTGTGTCGACTTGACCAGTCAATAACGTAACATGGGTCCTAGTAATGTAGGCTCAAAAGACCTGGACCTGGAAGGAATATTTGAGATGATTTAGTCATAAGATGAGAAGAGTGGAGATTTAGCACTAGAAGGCAACTCAGAATCCATCTGCAGCAACCTTTTCTTATTTTACAGATGAGGAAAAGCTACACAAGGAATAATCAGTAAAATGATCAGTTGAACCCAGATTCTCTGGAAGCCGAAGCCCACCTGGGGTCAAATGTTGTGAAAAATCACATGTCCAATAATTGGCAAATTTGGGACTAGATACCATGTTTTCTGAGTGCAAACTAGTGTTCTTTCCAATGTATACTGCCTCATCTATTGAAGGTTGTTTTTATCTCATGCATAAAGGTTCATGTCTTGCTGATTCTATCTCATACATTATAAAAGTTCATTTTGGGCAGCTAGGTGAAGTGGAGAGAGTGCTTAGTCCTGGTGTTAGGAAGATCTGAATTCAAATCCAGCCTCAGTGACTTACTAGCTGTTTGATCCTGGGCAAGTCACTAAACTGTTTGCCTCAGTTTCTTCATCCCTAAAATGAGCTGGAAAAGGAAATGGCAAATCACTCCAGTATCTTTGCCAAGGAAACCCCCAGAGGGGTTATGAAGAGTCAGACATGACTGAAAATGAATAAACAACAAAAGCAAAGTAATTTTGATCAATGTACATTTTCCTTTACAGAGTCCATGCTTTGCAGTTCTGGTTGTCTTTCTAATTGTGGAGAGGTTAGCTCTGGATTTTCCTCTCCAGGGAATCTATAATAGCATTACTTTGGAAATCAAAAGAAAGTAAAGGAATAAAAGTGATGTGATTAGTTGGGTTTTAAATTTCTTTTTTATTTTGAAACAATTGAAACAATACAGAGAGTTGAAAATAGTCCCTCACAAAAGCTATATAGTAATAAATGTGACATTCCTTTCAAGGTCCTTGTGGATAGACTTCTCTCCTAAATTTTTGCATTTAGGATAAAATGTGCTTTTTTGAAATAGTGAACAAAATTCCACAGAGAAGTGTTTATTGCACAAGATACTATAGCTTCAGATGCTTTGTCTTAAAAAAGATACAGTACCTGACTCTGTGGATGCAGCTTAATTGTTGAAGATTAATTGTCACCACTAAGGCAGATTGCCTGAATTTATGTTGACTGGGACTGAGATGCAGTCCCTACTTGATCTGGGGAAAATGGTAGAGCAGAGGAGGGAGGTTAGTAGGGAGGCTATTCTTGCCAGCATGTTGTGGTTAAATGCTAAGGGTTGCGTGGAGGTCTTGGTGAGAAGTCAGTGTTGAGTTAGTAGATGATGATCAGTTATCTAAATTAAGAAGACTGAGTTGGCTATCTGCTGTGGTTGTTCTTGTATAGATACATGGTCTTCCAGTTTGTTTTTTATTTGATTAATTTCTTTAATTTTATTATTTATGTATATAATTATTTATTTTTATTTATTAAAAGAGAAAAAGGCTCCAATTGTCTTTTTAAAATTTTTTTTAAACCCTTAACTTCTGTGTATTGGCTCCTTGGTGGAAGAGTGGTAAGGGTGGGCAATGGGGGTCAAGTGACTTGCCCAGGGTCACATAGCTGGGAAGTGTCTGAGGCCGGATTTGGACCTAGGACCTCCCATCTCTAGGCCTGATTCTCAATCCACTGAGCTACCCAGCTGCCCCACTCCAATTGTCAGTACTCAAGTTTTCTTAGTTATTGATAATTAGAGGAAACAATTTAACAGGACAAACAGATGAAAAGGAGAGAGTACCTAAAGGCAGACTTGTATTTTATCTAGAATTCTAAGTCATTGGGTAGTGCTCTTTTGAAATAAAAGACCTGATTGGGGGTAGATTTGAAACAGTGGTTATCTCTCTCTCTCTCTCTCTCTCTCTCTCTCTCTCTCTCTCTCTTAAACCCTTACTTTTCATCTTAGAATCAATACTGTGTATGGGTTCTAAGACAGAAGAGACAAGACAGGCTATGGGGTTAATGACTTGCCCAGGATCACATAGCTAGGAAGTGTTTGAGCCCAGATTTGAACCTCAAACCTCCTGTGTCTAGTCCTGGTTATCAATCCACTGAGTTACCTAGCTGCCCCTGTGCAATGGCATCTTTTGAGATTGTCCCTACCCCTCTGCCTCTTGAAATATTTCAGATTATATATGGGATAGCCATGGCGAAAGTTGTTTGTGGGTAGTATATGCATAGGGCAGCTAAGTGGCTCAGTGGATAGAGAATCAGGCCTGGAATCATGAAGACTTGGGTTTAAACCCAGCTTCACATACTTATTAGATGGGATCGGTGATCCTGGGAAATATCACTCCACCTTGTTTGCCTCTGTTTCCTTACTTATAAAATGAGCCGAAGAAGGAAATAGCAAACCACTCAATTATCTTTGCCAAGAAAACCCCAAATGGAGTCAAAGAGAGTCAGATACAACTGAAACAATTCAAAAACAAAAAAAGTGTTGGCATTGACTTCAGACAGTTCTTGAAGTGAGCTCTATTGCGTGTGTGTTCATGTGCCTTATTTCCATAATCAGCTTATTTATAGAGCTCCATTTTGGGATCTTCTCCAGAAATCAAAGGTTGTTCTCATACTTGTGAGTGGACTAACAATCTATCGGAAGACTATCTCTCCCCTTTCCCCTAGTATTTGCCTCTACTGCCCTTGTTCTATTGATTATTTCCAGTGTGTCCTGTTCTTCCATGTTGTCTCCTCCATTAGACTGTGAGCTTCTTGAAGGCAAGAACTGTCTCTTCCCTATCTATGTATCTCCATTGCTTAGTATATAAGGTACTTAGTGCCCAATAGGTAATTAATGACTTTTTATTGACAGATTATTGAGGAGAGTAGTTATAGCAGTATAATCAGCTTGAGGAAACATTTTTATTTTTGTAGCCTCACTACTTAGCGTATAGTAGGCAATAAATTCAATTTAACTTCAGTTCGTCATTCAGTTACATCTTGTCCTTTGATTATACTAACAGGGTATGGAAAGGTAATGCACTTGCATCTTAATTTCTTTAAACCTAAGTTCTATTGATCTGATCTTTGTTGGCATTCAGAATGGAGAAGCTGTATGCCAAAGATGGATCTTCTAATAATGACATTCATCTGGTACTTTAAAATTTGCAAGGCACTTTACAAAAAGAATCTCCTTTTGATCTCACAGCGATACAGCGAGATATGTTTTACAGACAAGATCATCTCCTTCTTACAAATTAGCACCCTGTAAGTGTCAGATTTGGGAGTCGAACTCGAGGCTTCCTGACTTGCAGTCTAACTGTACTGTGTTCACTACTGTACCATGATGCCTTTCTGACTTCACAAATGAGACAGATCAACTGTTCTTGCCAGTTGTAAATTAAACACACTTGTGAACTAGACTGACTCTTTTAAATGCTACTAGGTCACTGCAGAATGAGTTACTGCTGTACTTGTCTGATGGACAGAGTTAATGTAGCTTCTAGAGCTGCTTTAACTTACAACTGAAGAGTATCTTAGGCACTGAGAGATGCTGGGACATTAATGGCTTATTTGCTGATTAACTTTTAGAACATCACTTTCCCAGATGGAAATGATTACATGAGCTATCCCATTTTATGCTACTGGGCTTTATTTTCATTATTGCTGCTATCTAATAGATATTTTAATGAAAGATTTTATTGTGTTTGCAGGCCAGAACATTAAGCGAAGACTGAATTAGAGGTAAAAATCTGGTAGAAAACAAACATTGAGAAAGTAACAGTAAATTTTGAAACTGTTGCATGTCCAATCGTTTTTTGCTGTTGTTGTAGTTGTTTTTAAACTGAACTCCTCGTTCCCTCTGGATTCTGTAAAACAAATTTTCCCCAACAGGCTTGAGAGCTTGATGAGAAAAACTTTGTTAATAAGAATTGGAAATAAGATTTGAGATAAAAATGGCTGAAAATAAACAGAGATCTCTTTATCAAGTTTCTCCTGGTCCAGAAAAAGCTAGCCCATTTTTTTTAAACCCTTACCTTCCGTCTTGGAGTCAATACTATGTATTGGCTCCTAGGTGGAAGAGTGGTAAGGTAGGCAATGGGGGGTCAAGTGACTTGCGCAGGGTCACACAGCTGGGAAGTGTCTGAGGCTATATTTGAACCTAGGACCTCCCATCTCTAGGCCTGGCTCTCAATCCACTGAGCTACCCAGCTGTCCTTGTTAGGTTTAATTTTTAACCATTACTACGATATGTAGGCAGATAGAACGTTGGATCTGGAATCAGAAAATCCTGAATTCAAATGGAGACTTAGATACTACATAGCTTGTACAATCCAGGGCAAGTCACTCGACCTTGGTCTATCTCAAATTCTATATCTGGGAAATGGATATAATAACAGCATCTATCTCCCATGTTTTTTGTGAGGAGAAAATGAGATAGTTTTTTTGTAAAGGGCTTTGCAAACCTTAAAGTGCTATATAAATGCCAGCTATTTTTATAGGGTGAAACTGAGGCAGGTATTTGTGTACATCATGTATAGGTAATTTCTTATTATAAATGGTTGTCTTATCACCCATAGAATTTTATTTTTGTAAATTCCCATTAATGACTATTTTTTATATTACATTTTCCTTTGTATTCTTCCTGTCCTCCTCAACCTCACAACACTACTATTTCCATGTCCATGGTCATCTGAATTATGAATATAGTGATCATTGTATTTATTCTCATTTCAGATGCCTTTATGGGTTGTTTTTATTTACATTCTTGTATTCATCGTTGCATATGGTTCTTCTGATTCTGCCTACTTTATATCAATTCCCACAAATCTTCACATTTCCTGTCTTCCACTAGGCAATGATAAATGTTTCCTTTCCATCCATTTTATATTTGCATTCCTCATTTGTCATCTCTTATGGCATAGTTACATTCTGTTACATTCATATACTACAATTTGTTCAACCATTCCACCGTCGAAGGGTACCCACTTGATTTCAGTGTTTTTTACTACCCTAAAATTGCTGCTATGAATATTTTTATACATATGAGAATTTTCTTTTTGCATTCTATTTCCTTGGAGTGGGATGAGGTCAAAGGGATGAACACTTTGGTAACTTTTGCCATGCAATTCCAGATTATATTCCAGAATGGTTGGGCCAATTCCCAGTTCTCCTAAAAGTATATTAAGTGTTACTGGCTTCCAGCAGCCCCTCTACCACTGACTGGTTCTCTGTTTTATCATCTTTGCCAGGATGTGTATGAGGTGAAAGCTCAGAATTGTTTTAATTTGCTTTTATTATTTTTGATGTGGAGAATTTTTCCATATGAAGACTTAATCGTTTGTATTTCTTTTGGAAATTGTGTTCATATTCTTATGACATTTAGGTGTTTGATTTTAATTAATTAATCAACAATCATTTGTTAAGCTCCTACAGTGTTCCAGACACTATGCTAGGAAAACAAAGACAAGAATGAAATATTCTCTGTCCTTAAGGAACTTATATTTTATAGGAGTGAACAGCATATGCCCAAATAAATATATACAAGGTAAATACATGGTGATGATGAGTGTGAACTGATAAGCTGGGGAAGGGTTGAGAAAGAGGCAAAAGCGAGGAGAGAATATCGTCCAGCCTGTTCAAAGACAGGGAGATGGGAACTGTGGTATCATATGAGAAACAATAAGAAGGTCTGTTTGCCTAGACTGAAGAATACGTGAAAGAGTAAAATGTAAAATAAAATTGAAAAAGAGAATTGGAAAAGGATTGTCAAGGATTTCACATATGAAACGGGGCTTTAGATTTGATTCTAGAGAAAATAGGGAACCATTGCCATCAAGAGGGAGAGTAGCATATCATATCTGTACTTTAAGCCTATCAATTTGGTAGAGTCTTAATGCAGGCTTAGGAAGGTCTGGAATATCAAAGTTCCATTCAAAGAAACAGGGAACATATGATAAGACCCTAAAGCAAGGCAGTTTTATTGATTCAGTTAATAAACATTTATAAAGTGACTACTATGTGCTGTGCTTGCTAGCTTAAAAAAAACGACAGAAGACAATCTCTGTCCCCAAGGAGTTTAAAATCTAAAGTAGGACAATTAGGTAGCACAGTGCCAGGTGCCAGGCCTGGAGTCAGGAGGACCTGGGTTCAAATGTGACCTCAGACACTTTCTAACCGTATGATCCTGGGCAAATCACCTAACCCCAGTTGTTTAGCCTTTGCCACTTTTCTGTCTTAAAATTGATACTAAGACAGAAAGTAAAGGTTTAAAAATAAATAAATAAAATTAGTTAAAGGGGACAATAAGCAAGCAAATATGTACAAACAAGCTAATTATAGGATAAATAGGAAATAAGAGAGAGAAGGCACTAGAATTAAGAGGAACTAGAAAAAGCTTCCTGTAAAAGTTGGAATTTTTGTTGGGAGTTCAAGGAAGTCAAAGAATCTAGTAAGTGGCAATGAAGAGGCATGAGGATAATTAGAGAAAATGCTCAGGGATAAGACATAGAATGTCTTGTTTGTGGAATAGCATGGTGGCCAATGTTGCCTTATTGAAGAATACACGTAGGACAGTAAGGCATAAGAAGACAAACTTGAGAAGCCCAACATAAGACATTTTGGACTCTCAGGGAAGATGGTGGAAATAGATCTGATCCATCAAAGACCTGGAGAGAATCGGGCACTCTTCTCAAACTAATAAAGTCTGGGGATTTATAGGGTTCATATAGGTGGGACCTAGCATTTAGAGGAGTGAGAAACACAGATGTGGGCACTGGTGTTGATTCATGCTAGTGTTGGGTAGGGAAGACTCTCAGGTAATTGGAGGGTAAGTGATACTCAAGACTCCCTGTTGGAAGAAAAAGTGATTTTGGGATGATATTACCTGCTTTACTTTAACAGGGTGACTCGTGGGGTTATGAACTTTGATAGAGTTTTTCTTTTAGTAGGTTACATTAGTCATTATAATTGGCTATATGGAGGATGGCTTGAAGAGGAGATTTGAAGAGTAGCAAATTAGATTGATTTTATAAGCCTAGGTAAAATGTGATGAGGGCCTGAACTTGTATGATGGATGAATTCAGGAAATGCTGTGGAAGTGGAATCAATAAAATTTAGAAACAATTGATTATATATGAGGGGTGAGAGAAAGTATAGAGTCAGCAATGACTAGAAGGCTGATGGTACTTCCATGGGTGTAGAAGCAGAGTGACTTTGCAGGGAAAGATAACGAGTTCAGGTTTTACTAAGTTTAGTTAAAGATGACTAAGAGACATCTGATTTGGTATGTCTAGTAGGTAACAGCTGACGTGGGACCGTAGCTCAGCAGGAAAACAGGAAACATAAAGATCTGGGGATCATTTATAGATTAATGGTAATTGAACTTGTGAGAGCTGATGAAGTCACCAGGAAAGTGTGAAGATTGAAGGTGGCCAGACCAGAACCTTGGTGTATACCTGCAGTTATTCCTCTCTTCACAGTCTGAAAAGTGGGGGGAAAATGACAAAAACTGAGCTAATTAATGTTGGAGGAGCTGTGAGAAGATAGGCACACTAACACAGTATTCATAGAGCAGTGAACTGGTTTGACCAGACTGTGTGTTCAGGGAAGATAAAAGTATTTTAGCCAAACCAAAAATGATGGTGGATGATGAACTTGTCAGAGAATGCTTATCAAAGCCAAACATGAATGATTTGGGGATTATCTGCTGTTTGGGATAGTCTGTCCTCCTCTTTGTAGTTAATGTGAATGATTAACTCTGACTCTAGATTCATGGACTCTGGAAGGGAGGAAGAAAGGAAGGAAGGAAGGAAGGAAGGAATAAAGGAAGGAAAGAATAAAGGAAGAAAGGATGGATGAAAATGCTCATACTGGTGTTTGCTTTCTTTATTCATAGGTGTGAATGGAAAGAGCAACGTGTGACCAGTTGCCTTCCTGTGTCCTCCATAAGGAATGTTGCCTACTTAATTTGTGTTTGTTAATTCTTTGACACCCCCTCCTGAAAGGTCTTTCAGAAGAATCACAAGCATTTGCCATCTTCTTAAAGGTAAGTGGCCCTGAGTCCTCAGTGGTGAGAGAGACAGAGAGAGACAGAGACAGAGAGAGACAGAGACAGAGACACAGAGAGAAAGAGACAGAGAGACACACAGAGAGAGGCATATGAGAGAGATGAAAGAGAAGGGACAGAGACAAAGAAAGAGAGACAGATGAGAGAAGAGAGAGGGAGATGGCAGTTTAGCAGCCATGGTGATATGCTCTCCTTTCCTTTGGACGATTGCCACTGGGAGTTAAGAGCCAGGCTTTTCCCATGGAATGTACCCACTTTTATTCCTGTGGGTTTTCTGTTGGGCTTATTAGCACTAGAAAGGAAGCAGCTCTCTTTCAGTCAGGTGCACACAAAGACTGTTGTTGTCTGAGGGCAAAGCAAGGAAGGGTGACTTTATGCTTCTGGGCTGTACTAATTTTCAGATGGAGACCATCAGATGTAATCTGCCGCCTCATTAAGGTGACCCAGGGCCTACCTCTCCTTGTAATAATGTTACAAGAGCATTTAACAGACTCGGTGACTGCTGTAAGCAGGGTAGCTGAAGAGATCCAGGGTAAGTGGGGACAGAGGCAATAAAAAGCAAGTGAGAGGGAAAGAGAGAGAGAGAGAGAGAGAGAGAGAGAGAGAGAGAGAGAGTGTGTGTGTGTGTGTGTGTTTATGCTCTTGTCCTGTTCTGTTCAAAATGTAACAAGTGGAGAAGATGGTAATTTCTTGACAAGGTGAAATAGCAGAGATACAATCTTCTCACAATTTAATTGCTTTTATTTATGACTTGAACTCTACTTATTTCTTTGGAGATTAAGTGGGAAATGAAATAAATTGGTTGGAATAGCATAGGCTGAAAAAATTGGGTTGATGAAGTGGGATCTCAAGACTTCAGAGATATTCCAAGCTATTTAGAGATATGAATCCAAGAGTATTCTGAAGATATTTAGAGATATGAATGATGGTGAACCTCTGATCTTTGATCCAAAGAGACAAGGAAAAAATGAAATGAATTAAGGTTGCAGCAAAAGGAATTTAGAGGTCGACACTAAGTAGAACTGCCTGCCTGTAAGTAGCCACCAAATATTAGAAAGAGGCTATTGAGGAAGGTGTTAACATTGTCAATTCTAGTGGGTGGAGGGGTTTGTTTGTTTAAAGAATCAATAAGCATTTATTAAAGTACTTAGTACATGACAGGTACTGTACAAGGTTCTTGGGGAATTCAAAGACAAAAATGAAATAAGCTGTGTGCTTAAAGAGCTCTACACTGTTATTGGGAGCAGTAGTGTTTGCACATTTAAGTAAATATAAAACATAAGCCTTTTAATAGAAAATCGAAGCCACCTTTCAACTCCAAACATATGGCCTATCTTCTTCTTTTTTTTTTTTTTAAGGTTTTGGTGCCTTTTGATTTCATATTACAGCAATTACTGGAAATACTTTTTACTCTCCCCACAGAATGAACCCTCCTTCATAACAAAGAAAAACAGTAAAAAAAAAAATTCCCATATCTAACAAACACAGAGGACTGATATCATACTCTAGAGTAGTCTTTTTCCTCTTAGCCACCAGGAGGGAGAGGTATATTTTTTCATCTGATCTCTCTGAATTTTTCTTCCCAGTTATTCAGCATTTTACCTTTTTTTTGGTGATCTCTTTGTTTACCTTGTGGGAGTCATGAGGTTTTTTTGGGGGGGTTCTGCTTATCTTTATAAAAATTCATTAAAATCTTTCACATTGCTCTGAACTCCCCATCTTTCCTTATTGGAGAATATTATTCCACTAAATTCCATTGCCATAGTTATTTCAATCACTCTCCAAAAAATGGGCATTCCATTTGTTTCCAATTTTTTTACTATCACAAGGAATACTGCTATATAAAATTTGATATTATCCAGGGACCCTTTGATTCCTGGAGTTCTGTGCCTAGTAGTGGGATTGATGAGTCAAAGGGTATGAGTAATTAGTCACTTTTCTAGCATAATTCCAAATTGATAATTGGAAGAGTTGGTCTAGTTCACAGCTCTAACAATGTGTTAATTTGCCCTTATTGCCACAGCGCCCCCCAAATTGTTTGCATTTTTATCATCTGACAATTTTCAGGATATGAGTACTGCTGTTAGTATCTTACCTCAAAAATTCTCCTTTATTATTTGTATTTACTTCATATATGCTTCTATGTACTAGTTTGCTTCAGTAGAGTGTGAGCTACTTGAGGGCATAGCTTTTGGTATCTCCAGTGTTTGGCATTCAGTAAGCAATTATTAATATTTTATTGATTAGTTGATTTTGAATTGAAATATCAGTTGCTAAAACTATATCTGCTTATAGATCTAATTAGAGATCAAGAGAGTGGTTTATTTTGATATTTACGTGGTGGTGGCCCATCCAACAGCCATTGTTAAATTGTCGTTATATTAATGTAAAGCTTATAAACACTGCTGTTCTAAATTGAATAGAATGTTCTTGCTAAAAAAAAATCAGTTGGTATAATTTGCATGCCATATGCTATTTAAGCCTTGAAGTTATGTTTTCATGTGGTGGTTTGCAATTTGCATTTCTTCCCTTTAAAACTGCTCATATCTTTTTACCATTTGTGTATTGGGGAATGGCCCTGCATCTTATATATTTCTATCTACTCCCTATACATCTTGGATATCAGTGATATTTTATTTGAATATTTTCCTCACTAGAAATTTTCTATAGTATTCTGACTATTTATTTTGATTATGCAAATGTGATTATATTGTACATTATCAAAATTATTTACTTTGTGTTTTATGATCACTTCTATGTCTTGAGTAAGAATTTTCTCTGTAACCATATTTATGAAAGATAACTCCACATTATTCTTACATTTAAAAATTTTATGTAACCTTTTTTTTTCTAGTATTCAAAAATCAAAGAATGTTAGAACTGGAATGAACCTTGGAGTTCATCTACTCTAACTCCTTCATTTTATGAATTATAATACCGAAGCCCCGATTGTATTTTAGTTAAGGTCACATGGCTAGTTAGTGGCAGAACAAGAAATAGTACTCGTTTCCAACTCCCAGAACAGCAAGTAGGCTGAATAAATTAGGGAAATGGAATATAAGGCAATGCTATTTGGCTATAAGAAATTAGGAAAGTGATGGTTTCAGAGAGAGAACTGGGAAGACTTGAATGTACTTTCACTGAGTGAAATAAGTAGATACAGGAGAATAATTTTATTCTTTAACATCAGTATTATGAAAACATTTTTGAAAGACTTAAGAGCTCTGATTAATGAGACGATTGAGCATTATTCCAGAGGACCTAAGAAGAAAAAGACAGCCTATTTCATGAAAGAGAAATGATGGACTAACAAGCAGAATGAGACATTCCTTTTTGAATATGTCCAGTGCAAGAATTTGTTTTGATTGATAGTTGCTTATATGATATTTGTGAAAGAACTGACAGCTATTTTCCCCCTGAAATGCTTTGAATGCATGACCACATAATGGGAGGAAGGTAGCTCTCTTAATGCCATTGCTCACCTTCACTTAGTTTCATACCTTTTCCTTGGTATCCACAAGGAATGCAAGGTTGAGCTGAACTTGATAAGGGGTTGGTGGTGTACAACTGAGAGAGTGATACCTTTGACCCTTGGGTTTGGCTAAGACCTGATGGAATGTTTCAGAGCAGGGTGGACCTGGACTTAGTTCCTAGCTCTTGTCCTGTTTGCTTAAGTACTTTCACTCCAGAAGCTTACCTACTAATGGAGGAGACAACATGTAAATAAATAGTGCTACCTGTGTACAAGATAAGTGTATGTGTAGAGCGTAGAAGAAAGGTAATCTTAAAGACAGCTTAAAGGATATGATTTAAGTGGATGAGGAGACCAGGAAAGGTCTTTTGAAATAGATGGCATAGTAGATAGAGTGCTGCTTGTGAGAAACAGGAGTTCAAATCTTTCTTTTTTTCCTCCCATCAGCAAATGGAGTTAAGTGACTTGTCTAGGGTCACACAGCTAGGAAGTGTCTGAGGCCAGATTTGAATCGAAGTTCTTCCCATTCTAGGCTTGGTACTCCCCCAAAATCTTTCTTTATACACTTAATACTTGTGAGCCCTGGGCAAACCATTTAACCTTTTCTGGCTTCATTTTGCTCATTTATAAAATGGAGATAAGGAAGCAGCTTCCTAACAGTTGTAAGGATCAAATGAGCTAACACATAGAAAGGTCTTGTTCAACATTAAAGCACTTAAAAGATACAACTATTATTATTTTTAGAAAGGCATTATCTCCCTGTTACCTCACCTGCAGGATTTTCTCTAGTGTTGTAGGTTGAGACACCAAAGGATCAAATAACTTTTACAAGGTCATAATAAATTAGTGGTGAGACAAGAATGAAACCTAGGAGTCTCCTTTCTCTATGTACAAATCTGCTTTCTTTTTTTTTTCCCTCTATAAAGAACTCTTCTCCATCTGTCCTGTCTAGGATCATTAGCCATGCATATAGGACTATTTTAAAGTGCAGGGATTTTGCCTTTTAAAAAATTCCACAGTCTATCACTGCTTAGCAAAAAATGAAAGAATAGCCTTATTGGAGGCCTAGAGATGGTCAAAGAAGTTTAATGCTGGTTGCAACATAAAGGGAGCAAGCTTCCACTTGTTCATGTTTGTAGTGACCCCGCTGTTGCTTTCCTAACAGCTATGACATTCAGCCAGATAACCCGCCTCTTGAAAATCTTGTTGAGCATTTTTGTTCCTTTTGCTGTGCAAATCTGTCAGCCATCCTGCTTTGTAAATAAAGGATTGTAAAGAGAGCAAGGAGAAGAATTTGGAATTTCTGCAGTTTATCAGACCTGGGTGGGTCAAGGTTGCTTGGCTAGCCATTCGGTTTTCCCACTTGATGTTGTCCAGCAGAGGTGTCAAACATGGGGTCCCATAAACCACACTCCTAAGTGCCAATGAACCAGATTAAAATGTAATTGGGAAGGGGAAGCTAGGTGGCCCAGTGCATAGAGTGCCAGGCCAGGAGTCAGGAGAATCTGGGTTCTAATCTGGTCTCAGATAGGCCTTAGCTGTGTGATCTTGGGCAAGTCACTTAACCCCAACTGCCCAGCCCTTACCATTCTTCTGACTTGGAAACCAATACTTAATATTGATTCTAAGACAGAAAGTAAGAGTTTAAAGAAAAAAAAGAAGGGAAGGTTCAAATGGATTGAGAGAGAGAGGGATCAGGAAATGCCTCTTGAAGCAGGTAGTAGTTAAGCTTCAAAGGATGTCAAGGCAGAGGTGAGAAAGGATAGAATTCAAGGCATGGGGGCAGCCAGTGCTAAGATTCTATTATTTGTGCAGAAAGAAATAAGCAAAACTGGGAGAACATTGTACATAGTAACAGCAATATTCTGTGATGGATCAATTGTGAAAGACTTAGCCACTCTTCATCCTCCCCTTCCTCCTCTTCTCCTCTTCCTCCTCCTCTTCCTCCTCTTCTTGATTTTCCTCCTCTTCTTCCTCCTCCTTCTCCACCTCACTCTCCCTCCCCCCCCTCCTCCTTCCTCTCTTTTTGAGGGCAACTAGGTGACTCAGTGGATTGAGAACCAGACATAGATATGGGAGGTCTTAGGTTCAAATCTGCCCCCAGACACTTCCTAAACATGTGACTCTGGGCAAGTCCCTTAACTCCCATTGCCTAGCCCTTACCACTCATCTGCCTTGGAACCAATACAAAGTATTGATTCTGAAATGGAAGGTAAGGGTTTTTGGTTTTTATTTTTAAGAAGCAATTTTTCAATACAAATGTTCTTCTGATGGTGCTGGATGATTGAGACTTGGAGCTTCTCAGACTTCAAGAAGTTGAAGTTTCTGGAAACTCGAAAGAAGCTAGCAACATGGTGGGTACAAGTAGGCTGAGCACATTTCCAGTGACTGTAAAGGACACAACAATAATTATTAATAATAGTAATAATAAAAGTTCCATATATAGTGTTTTAAGGTTTGTACATATTACATACTATCTTATTTGATTTTTCTCAACAACTCAGGAAAGGTGGTTACTATTATTATTCCCAGGAAACTGAGTCAAAGAGAGTTAAGTAACTTGCCAAGGGTCACATAGCTAGTAACTCTAAACTAGTAAGATGGCATTTGAACTCAGGTCCTCCTGGATCCAAGTCCAACACTGCATTATACCACCTCACTCCCCTATTAAAGAAATGTAGGACTGGAAAAGGAAGTGGGCTGGTCAGCTCATGAGAGGACAGTGTCTCACAGATGGGGAGAGCACAGTGCTCCACCAGTATTCATAGTGCCACTAAACCCAGCACAGTAATCTCTGTGGAGCATCTCTGAAAGAACATGGATAAAAGTTAAACAGGCTAAGAAGGTATGGTGATCTTCCCATTGATGGGATCACAGATCAATTGGAAATCTCATAAAAGCATAGATTTAGAGCTGGAAGGCTATAAGCTCCTTGATTGCAGGAACTGCTTACTATTTGACTATCTGGTCACACTGTCATTTTACAGTTGAAGAAACTGAGGCAAGACAGTGGATGTGACTTGCTCTGCTTAATCTAGATAGCATCGGGCAAGGATAGGATTTGAACCAAGGACCTTTGAGTCCAAACTGAATTGGTTTGATTTGTTTTCAAAAATAGCCCTTAAGTAGAAGAAGGACTCTACTATTAGTGAATAGAAGCTTACCTCTTGGTGTTTGTTTCTGAATTGACTGAAGACAGTATTTTTTGTAATGTCCTTTGATAGAAACTCACAGTGCATTTCTTTTTCTATGAAAACCTTAGAATCTGAGAACCATGAATTCATTTACCCAAAACTGACCACATAAAACAATTCATTTGGTGGGTTCTGAAGATAAAAAGGTGAAAGAAAAAATGGGAGCCCAGACTTTCTCATGCTGAGCTCCTTTCCAAGCGGTATTTGTTTCATGTGGTCTTTGAGACTTTTGATAACATCAAAGATGATATCCTTTCTCAGAGAATCAACTTGTTCTCTAAGTCCTTAGCCAGCCAAATGTGAAATGCCCTTTAATAATAAATGGTCAAGTCTGTTATACCCACGACCAACCAGTCCATCTGTTTGCTTCCTGCATATTTAGCTTCTTAACTGCTGAACCAAAGTATTTTCTTCATTTTAGTTGTTTAAAGCAAGCATTTTCTTCTCATCAGTAAAATAGCAGCTGGTAGAGAGAAACTAAATTAGCTGTTTAATCATCTAACACCTAAAATCTCACTGTTCTCAGTTTCTTTCCCACCTTCATCCCGATAAATTCTGCACGTGGACTGCTTTGTCCAATGCTCTAAAAGTGTTATTGTTTTTTTAATCAGTTCTCCTCACCTTTTTCCAGTACCTTCTAAGGTTCCACACTGGTTACAAGATAAAAATCTGGTCTTTTGATCTCTCATTCAAATTTCTCCCCTCAACTAACCTCTCCTGAATGAATCTTCCATTCTAGTCACATGCCTTTTGCTCATAGTACTGTCTTCTCTTAGTACTTCTCCACTTATCTAACTCCTATTCATCTTCTTAGGTTCAGCTCAGTAGGTAGTTCAATTTAACAAGCATTTTAAAACAATTTATTTAGCCACTTCCCACCTGCATACACAATAAAAGGTATCATCTGACAAAATATGTAGATTATGTCCTTTGAGTTTCTGAATCTCAATTCATTTTCTGGAAGTGAAGATTCACAAGTTATTCTTCAAATATTAAATCTACAGTTGTATATAATGTTCTCTTGCATCTACTCATTTCAACAAGCATTTATTAGGAATCTCTTCTATACCAAACACTGTAGATACTACTCCACCCACCTCCTCCCCCAACCTCCCAAAGGGAAAGAAATAATTCTTACAATAAAGGAGCTTAAATTCTGTAGGATCTCAAAGGAAGCCCAGCTTTATCACTTCTGCCTGTGGTAACTTCTATTTTCTCTGACCTTCTTCAAAGCTGTATAACACTTATTGGTCTTATTCCACCTGCGAGTGAAAGATGAGATTAGAGCTATTATATCGACTGATTTGTGGGAAGAAGTCAAAAATTTTCTAGGGCTTTTGCAAATTTTGAGCCTCCAGGTGAAAGGTTGAGGAATGAAGTCAGAAATAATATAGTGGATTCAGATGACTTTACTCTTCACTAATTTATACCATTCTTTCTTTGCTTCTCTGAATTCCTCATACTTGTTATTTCCTATAATACCTTGCTTCAGTAAGCTTTTCCTCACTTGTTGAACACTCACTTTTCCCCCAAAATTAAGTCTCCTAAATAATAACTAAGTAATCCTCCTCACAACACCATGGTTATTAATAATAGCTAACATTTTTATGGGTGGTGCAGTGGATGGAGCTCTAGGCCTAAAGACATGAAGAGTCATGCAGCTTTAGACACTTAATAGCAGTGGAACCCTGGGAAAGTCACTTAAAAAGGCTTGCCTCAGTTCCTAATCTGAAAAATGAAGTGGAGAAGGAAATGTCAAACCAATCCAGTATCTTTGCCAAGAAAACCCCAAATGGGGTCAGAAAGAGTCAGACATGACTGAAGAAAATGAACATTTATATAATGCCTACTATAGGCCACGCACTGTGCTAAACACTTAAAATCTTCTCTTATGTGATCCTCACAAAAACCCTGTGAGCTAGGTGCTATTATCATTCCCATTTTATAGTTGAGAAAACAGGAAAACAAAGGTGAACTGATTTGCTCACAGTCACACAGCTAGTGTGGTCTTTTTAAAAAATTTCAGTTAATTAATTAATTTTTTTGCCCTATGGTTACAGGATTCATGTTCTTTCCCTCCTCTCTCCCCATCACCTCCCATAGCTGACCCACAATTCCACTGGGTTTTGTATGTGTCTTTGATCAAGACCTTTTCCCATATTATTGATATTTGCACTAGGGTGATTGTTTAGAGTCTACATCTCCAATCAGATCCCCATCGACCCATGTGATCAAGCAGTTGTTTTTCTTCTGTGTTTCTATTCCCACAGTTCTTCCTCTGAAAGTGGATAGTGTTCTTTCTTATAAGTCCCTCAGAATTGTCCTGGATCATTGCATTGTCCTAATAGAGATGTCCATCACATTCGATTGTACGACAGTGTATCTCCTGGTTCTGCTCCTTTCACTTTGCATCAATTCCTGGAGGTCATTCCAATTCACATGGAATTCCTTCAGTTTATTATTCCTTTGAGCACAATAGTATATTCCATCAAAAACAATTTGTTCAACTATTTCCCATTTGAAGGGCATACCCTGGTTTTCCAATTTTTTTGCCACCACAAAGAGCATAGGTATAAATATTTTTGTACATATCTTTTTACCTCTTATTTCTTTGGAGTATAAACCCAGCAGTGGTATGGTGGGATCAAAGGGCAGGCAGTATTTTAGTGCCCTTTGAGCAGGGTTCCAAATTGCCATCTAGAATGGTTGGATCAATTCACAACTCCATTAGCAATGCATTAGTGTGCCAATTTTGCCACATTCCCTTCAACATTTGTTACTTTCCTTTGCCAATCTGCTATTGTGAGGTGGTAATTCAGAGTTGTTTTGATTTGCATTTCTTTAATTATAAGAGATTTAGAACACTTTTTTCATGTGCTTATTGATAGTTTTGATTTCTTTATCTGAAAATTGCCTATTCATGTCCCTTGGCCATTTATCAATTGGGGAATGGCTTGATTTTTTTGTACAACTGATTTAGCTCCTTATAAACTTGAGTAATTAGATCTTTTAAAGAGGTTTTTGTTATAAAGATTTTTTTCCCCAGTTTGTTGCTTCCCTTCTAATTTTGGTTGCATTGGTTTTGTTTGTACAAAAACTTTTTAATTTAATGTAATTAAAATTATTTATTTTACATTTTGCAATTTTTTCTTACTCTTGCTTGGTCTTAAAATCTTTTGTTTCCCAAAGATCTGATAAGTATACTATTCTGTGTTTACTGTCTGTGGTCTTGAACTCAGGTCTTTCTGACCCCATGACATAACGTTTTATCCACTGCTCCACTTAGATGCCCTAGTACAGTGTTGGTGAATCTTTTAGAGACTGTGTGCCCAAACGGTACTCTTAAGCCTTCTCTGAGCACCTTACATTACCCCAGATAGCAGAGGGAGGAAGCACTTGCATTGGGCTGCTGGGCAGAGGGGTGGGGCCTATGAAAAATGTCCTTTGGTGCTGTGGAGAGGGAGAATGGAGCAGTCCCCTCTGGCATGTGGGGGCATGTATGCCATGGGTTTGCCAAAATGGCCCTAGTGTAAACAGGATCTGTCTTTTTATTCTTAACATTCTGGGGGCATTTGCCCAATAGTGGGATTAAAAAGCATCATATGAATCCAAATTATATTTTTTTGGAACTTTGGACCAATCCACAGCTCCATTAACAGTATATCAAAATACCTTTCTTCTCATTATTTCTCCAACATTAACTACGTTAGTATTTTATCATCTTTGCCAATTTGATGTGTGGGTTTTTTGCATTAGAGCTGCATCAATTTTCCTTTTTCTTATTAGTGATTTTTTCAGCTCTTATCCTTTTTGTAAAGCTAACATCATAAAATAACTACATGTTCCCACAAAACCAATTTAGGGGCACAGATTTTGAGAACCTTAGGGAAACTCTCAGAAATGTAAGAATATGTTTTCAAGATTATTTGAAGGAAATTGTGAAAATCAAGTTACATATAAACCCCAGCTTAGATAAGAATAAAGGAACTTCTTCATCCCCACCTCAGCACTTTTTAGACACAAAGGCCCAGTAATACCTCTATCTGACATTTTTATTTTGATGCATGAGAGTCCAGAATGTTCATGAGATCCACTAAATGCCACCCACAGAGTTTAATTGGTTTTTAAAATTGCAATTATTCTTAATGACATTAAATGCAAAGAAATGAACAGCTGCACAAGAATTTTTAATACAGTTTTCGAAGTCACCCCACTTCTGTTATTACTATAAATTTTCATGAGATAGCTATTTTATAGTAACCATTATTTTACCTTCTGTACTAGAGATTTAAAAAATTAACTGATAAATTCATGAGTAAAGAAAGTAGTCTTTGGACTGTCGTATCATTGGACCAAGACTGGAAGGGTCCCAGATCTGTCTGTTAGGTTATAACTATGAGGCCTAGGGCAAGTCACTCTCCACTCCTCAGTTGCCTCATTTGTAAGGTGTACAAGTCGTATAGATTTTTACTTGCACTATACATTAATGGGTAGAGTTGTTGTGTGTTCCACATGAAGTAATGGATAAAATATGCTTTGGAGACCTAAAGCTCAATATATAAATAAATAAAACAAATATTTATATAGCATTTTGAAGTTCATGGAATACTTCCTTTACAACAATCCTGTGAGATAGATGGTGTCAATATTTTTCAATAGTATCTATCTCTTTATGACCCCATCTGGGCTTTTCTTGGCACAGATACTGAAGTGGTTTGTCATTTTTTTTCTCCAGTTCATTTTAGAGATGAGGAACTGAAGCAAACAGGGCTAAGTGACTTTTCAAATGTCACATAACCATTAAATGTGTGAGACTAGATTTGAACTCAGAAAGATGAGTCTTTCTTACTTCATGCCTGGCACTATCCACTGTATCACCTAGCTGCCTATACACACACACACACACACACACACACACACACATACATATATATATATATATATATACACATACATATATACTACACATATATACACATATGCCAGCTCTTTTTGTAGTGACGAAGAACTAGAAACAGAAGGGGTGCCAATTAATTGGAAAACAGTGAAACAAATTATGATATATGACTATAATGGGATACTATTATGCCATTAAAAATGGTGAAAATTTCAGAGACATGGTATGTTGAAATCATATCTTGTTACAGTCTCCACAACCTCCCCAGTAGCTAGTATAGTAAAGTAAGTAGCCAGTATAATGTAACAACAAATAAGAAATAGGAACTGTATACATATATATATATATGTATATATATATATGAAAAGTATAAAGAGGAGCATAGAAACAATTAGACAAAACTGCTTCCTAAATTAAGGCTACATCCAGAGACTATGCATATACTAAATTAAGAGAAGCCAGGTAAATCCCAGGAAAGACACTCTGTCTGCAAGCTACAGATAAGTACCAGACATTGCAGTAAAATCAGAGAAATAATCTGTTAATGAGGTGATCATATGGTGGAATCGATAACTTTGAGATTAATATTGATATGCTAATTAGGAAACCCTAAGGTGGTACAAAGACTTAAGAATGGGACCCCAGTTTTCCATCAGTTGAGGGGAATGAATGAATAACTTGTGGTATATGACAGTTATGGAATATTATTGCTCTATAAGAAATTAAAAGCAAGATAAATTAAAAAAAATCTGGAAATACATGAACTGATGCAAAGTGAAGTAAGCAGAATCTGAAGAACACCATACACAATGACAGCAATATTTCTTGATGAACAACTGTGAATGATCTAATTATTCTTGGCAGTACAGTGATCCAAGACAACTCCAGAGACTCATGTGATAAAAATGCCATCTGCTCTCTGAGAAAGAACTGGAATCTGGATGCAGACTGAAACATAGTATATTTAATTTTCTTTCTTTTTTTCCATTTGAGAACTCTTCCACAAAATGACAATATGGAAAAATGTTTTACATGATTATATATGTAAAATCAATATCGGATTGCTTGCTTTCTCAGAGAGGAAGAAAGGAGAAGGAGAGAGAGAGGATGGAGTCAGAAGAAGGGAGAGAATTTGGAATTTAAAACTAAAAAAAAAGAAAGTTAAAAAATTTTATGTATAATAGAGGAAAAATAAAATATTATTAAAAAAGAATGGAACCCCAGAACTCTGCCTCTAGAGCAGTCCTCTAGCTGCTACAATGCTCCATGCTGCCCGTGTTCTCCCAATGGCAATTCATAGTTATGTAGGTGATTATCTGAGCCTCTCACCCTCTCTGGCTCTTTCTCCTGCTGGCTAACCTCTTTCTCCAAACCTTTTTCTGGGAGCCATCTTCACAGAGTCTGCCTCTGTGCTTCCTTAAAGTGTGATTGATGAATTATTATCTATTTGCTTCCAGTATGATCGTTCTGGTGCATATCTAAAAAGCTGGGCATGTTTACTCTGACCCAACTGGACCCCCTTAAGAGCTCTTCTTTTAAGGCAGGGGTCGGCAACATATGGCTCTCGAGCCATATCTGGCTCTTTTGAGGGAGCCATAAAGTCAATTTCTTTTCAGGCGCTGTTATAGGAGCGCACACTGTGAGCACTGTATGGCTTTCACGAAATTACATTTTAAAAATGTGGCGTTGGGCAGCTGGGTAGCTCAGTGGAGTGAGAGTCAGGCCTAGAGACAGGAGGTCCTAGGTTCAAACCCAGCCTCAGCCACTTCCCAGCTGTGTGACCCTGGGCAAGTCACTTGACCCCCATTGCCCACCCTTACCAATCTTCCACCTATGAGACAATACACTGAAGTACAAGGGTTTAAAAAAAAAATGTGGCGTTTATGGCTCTCATGGCCAAAAAGGTTGCCGACCCCTGTTTTAAGGCATAAGCTGGATATCCATGCTGGGCAAGCATGGTGCTGTGATCTGATTGGTAAAATCAAGAGCTTCTAGAGGACCCCCCTCTACCTCTGGATAGGGACCTCCCCTATGATTGGGCTTGATAGAGCACCTGATAATATCTGGATGAATTCATGTAATAGTTCTAGTTCTACTTTCTGCTGCTGAGTTAAAAAAAAAAAGTCCACTCCCTCTTTTATCTAACATATATTTGACAGCAATGTCCCCTGAGGGCTAAACATCTCCAGTGCCTTCAAGTAGCCCTTGATTTTTAAAAATCTCCTCACCAATTTACTCTCCTTTATATAATCATAGATTCTAGAGTTGGAACTGGCCTTAGAGTTTCTAGTCTAATTCCCTTATTTTACAGATGAGGAAACTGAATCCCAGAGACATTAAATAAGTTGTCCAAGATTACACAGGTAGAAATTTTCAAGGCTGAACCTTAAACCCAGGCTTTCAATATTCATGTCTTACCCTACAGAGTTAGTTGTTAACTCTTTGTAATAGAAAAGGATCAAAATGACATCATTGGTGATGTATTTTAACTTAAGCATAAATTGGATTTAAGTGAGGCAGAGTAGCACTAACTTTTCGGCTTCACTCTTGCAGATTCAAAGTCCAGTGGCAAGATAAAAGTCTAAATAACTGGTGATGGCTCAGGATGTGATGGATGATCGTGGCTTCTTCAATGTCTAATCAAGCTCTAATTGCTTTGTAATGCCTGCTTCTGCTACTTTCATGGTTGTGATAACAAATTGTTTTCATCTACCCCTTCTTCTGGGCTGAGTCTTCTCATACCTGGGGCAGACACTGACTCCTCTCTCCCCTCCAACTCACCAGTGGGTTTGAGGCCTGTCAGTTAACTTCAATCTGGTTTAGTTTGTCTGTGGAGATGGAAAGTAGCTACTGTGCACTATGCAGCTTCTTGGAGCCACAGGTGAGATCTGGGTGGCAGGAAGACACCAAAGAAGGATAAGCAGCCCTGAAAAGGGCTCAGCAAGCCCTCATACCAAAAGTACTAGTTTTTCCTCAACTCCCTGCAGAGTATATAGCCAAACTCTCCCTAGAATTCAGTGCTTCTCATTAAACTACCACATAACAAACTATAGAATCAGAATAACTGCCTAGTTTAGCATCTTCTGCTAAAAACATGGGTTTCCTCTACCTCCTGGTCATCAATATAGTTGGTTAGAAAACTTATATTGAGTTTCTGCCATATTTGAGATATTGTATAAGATGGGCTCTTGCCCTACGGAAACTCATAATCTTTTCAAAGTTCAATATTATTAAACTATATTAATCATTGGTGATAGATAGATAGATAAACAGGTAAAGAAACTGAGAGATATCATTGAAGTAAATTGCTCATAGTTTCACAGCTATTAAGTGTCTGAGGTGGGATTTGAATTCATGTCTTTCTGATTCCAAGTCTCACACTCTATCCACTCTCCTCCCTAGTAGCCTCCTTTTAGCTACTGTGGAAATGAAAAGAAATAGATATGTACAAAAGATAGGACAGAAGTAGAATCGACATGACTTGGTAGCTAATTATATTTGAGGTGAAGGAGAGACAATTTTGAAGTTTCGAGTGACTGAGAGGATGGTTATATCAAAAAATAAACAGAAAAGTTAATGAAAGAGACAGATTTTGGAGGCAAGCCAAATTTAATTTTGTCTATGTTGAATATGTGATACTGGTGGGACATTCAAATATAGATCTCTGGAGAGCAACTGAAATATGAGATTAAAAATCTTGAGGAGAGTTTGGAGTAGAAATAGATATTTGAGGATCATCTGCATATAAGTGATTATTGAATTCATGAGAAGAGACAAGATCACCATTGAAAAAAATGTTAGAAAAGAGAGGAGGGACAAGGAAAGTTTGAGATGCCATTATTTAAAGGTGTTAGAAAGAAAAGAAGTCACAAAATGAATAGTTGGAAGGGTAGGGAGTGAATTGTAAGAGTCTGAGCAACCAAGGGAGAGGAGAGGGAATCAAGAAGGAGGAGGGAGTTCCATTTATCAGATGCAGCCTATGAGATTAGGGGGATGGAGACATAGAAAAGACTAATAGATTTGGCATAGTGAGAAGTTTTTAATGGTGTAAGAGAGAGCTACTTTAGAAAAGGATTTGGTACCTAAGCAAGAGCTAGAGCAAATAATTGCTGAGGAAGTAAAAATGGCAAGCAGGGACTATTCTTAACTTGAATCACAATCTAAGATTTAGAAGGAACCTCAGAGGCCATCTAGTCCAACTTATTACCCTAATAAGAACTTGCTTGACAACATACCCCAAACTGGTTAACCAGCCTTGCTTGACAGCCTCCAATAACGGGGGGAACCACTACCTCCCAATTCCAATTTTGGATAGTGCTGTTAGCTAGTTTTTGTTTACATTGAATCTGCCTCTCTGCTAGTTCCATCCATCTCTCCTAGTTCCGTCAACTGGAACCAAGCAGAATGAATCTCTACCCTCTTACATGGGAAAGCTTTTCAAATATTTGAAGATACCTCTTATTCTCTTCAAAGTCTTTGCTTTTTTCTAGTTAAACATCACCACTTCCATCAACATTTACATAAACTTGGGGGCATTGACAGTACTGGTTGTGGACAATCTCCATCATGTTAATGCCCTTCTTGAAATCCAGATTTGAATTCAGACCAGCACAAACCAAAAAGTGTAGTGAAAAGTGGGGAAGGGGAGGAGGAAAGGGAGGGAGAGAGAGAGAGAGAGAGAGAGAGATTGATTGATTGTGATTGTCTCCCTAAGCCTACAGCATAAATCCAGGGTATTAAAAAGATTTCTAAGAATCCTCAATCTAGATAACTACTAGTCTCTCTTTAGTGATTCACAAGGGGGCACAAATTACAGTGCTAGAAGGAATACAGGAAGTATTGCTAGACGAAGTCTTAGCCAAGAAACTAGAGCATTTAGGTATAGGTGGTGCTTTCATTGCTTGAAAGTAAGCAGTTCAAAAGAAAAAAAAAGCTAATTTGGAAAGTGAAGGGCTAATTGAGAAGATAATTCCTGAGAATGAGATGTGGATTTTTGGATCCTAGCTTAATACTTGAGAATGATAGGTTCCTGCCTATCCGTGTAGTGGATCTAACAAAAACTGATCAGAATGTAACCTGAAATCTTGCAAATTTAAACAGAAGGTCTTTACACTGAAAAGGAAGGGTGAAAGGAGAAAAATGACCATGTATAGCTGGTACTAAGCTACATAGGATAGTGGATTGCCAAAATGAAGAAAGAATGGCTTTTGAAACTCCCAGATCAAAGAAGACAAAATATAAGAAAGAAGTTAGCAGATATGGTACTAAATGTATAAATGCATAGTGTTCAGATAGCTATCAAAATAAACCAGAGAGTCTAATGCAAAGATTCAACTTGGGTTTCACTTCTAAGACTTGGTCATATGATTGGAATTTGGCTTTGGAAATAAATATCTTTATTCAAAAGAATAAGGGTTAGTAACAAGGCTCAGAGAGGTGGTAGAAGATAGCCTTTTATATTAAGATATACTTGTATGGGGAAATAAAGTAATAAAAAGGGAGGGACATTTAAATAGAGATCACTGTAGGCAGAAACAAGTTTTTGTTTGCTTGATTTTAGTCTATACTTCAGATCAGCTGGACAGAAAGAGGGTAGAAAAAGAGTCAGAGAAACAAGTCACAAGTTTGGTGCAGGGTTATGATATAGTAGTGATGGAAGCTCCTTGAGGGCAGGGACAGTTTCAGTGTTTGTCTTCATATTGTCAGGGTTTAGCACACTGTCTGCCTTGAGGTAGTCTCTGAATAAATGCTCTTCCCTCTAGGATTATATTATAGATTTATAAAAGAAAGGAACTTCAGAAGTCATCTAATTTAGATGAGGAAACCAAGATTTGCAGAGGCTAAATACTTGTTCCAGGTCATATTGGTAAGAAATGTCAGAGATTGAGTTGGCACTCTGGTCCCTCACGTTACCATGAGAGAATACACAAAATGATGGCCGCCTTAGAAGCTATTATTGAGCCATTCAGGCTTTGGGAAACTTACTTGAATCTTTGGAAAGGCAAAAGAGTAAAAAGTAGATTTGAGAAGTTAATGGTCTTAATGGTTTGGAAGAACCTTAAGTAATTCTCTTGAGTTTGAGTAGAGCAGGTTTGGCACTTGCATATTTATGCATATGGACCAGTCATGTATAATCAAGTCAGGTTAGGTCTTGTTCAACAGAGAGTCTAATGTGCTGGAGATCATTGGTTGTTCTTTAAAACTTTGCCTTGTCTTCAGGGTGTTCCAATATGGTCACAGAGACAAATATCAAGAATACACTTTGTTTTGTTTTTCTTAACTATAGACAAAAGAGGAGTTTGAGTGAAATATCTAAGTTTGACAAGCAGCTGCATGTGAAGAACAAATTAATTATATTTTCCCTTAAGGATTCCTTTTAAGGGCTTTCAAGGATCGCTTCTTCTTGTAATACTAACTGATGTCAAATTTTACAGGGGAAGAGAGATGGGGAAGCTTCTTTTTTGGCTTTGGACAAATTAGAAGAATTTAGAGAAGAACCATAAAAATGATAAAGGGCTGGAGGGCAGGATAGAGATTTAAGCGGTAAAATATGCATTTTAGCTAGCTTTCAGATGTAAGAGGAGCAAAGGGCAAAACTTTTAGAAGATCATCAACAATGTGGAGAAGGGAAGAAGAGCTGTTTCAAAATTATCAGGAAGAGAAGGGTTAGGAATATAGGAAAGATATTTAATAATTTTTTCATGTTGCCTGATGTATTTAAGGGAGGGAGACATCTAAGCCTGGGAAAGAAAGGTGGAAAGGAGTCAATTAGAGGGATTTGGAGGAAACTATTAATCTTCATGTAAAACCTCTCCATCCCAATACTAAGTAATATGTACTGATTTATATAATTTTCAAGTATTTTGTGTGTGCAAATGTGTATATTTGTATATAGGGGAGAATTGTTTTACTTTCTTCTACCATACATACCTAGTTTGTCACAGCCCTTTTCCCCAGTAATATTATAAAAGTTAGTAAACATTTTAGATCTGAGAGTTGAACCTTAGAGATCATCTAAACTAATCGCCCCCCTCATTTTATACTGTAGATAAGGTAATAGGTGACAAGTAGCATGATTTACTTGCCTCTAAGCCAGGAAGACCTGACTTCAAGTCTTGTTTCTGACACATTGGTTGTGTGACCCTGATGTATCATTTCACCATCTTAATGCTTCTAGAAACTCTTTTTTTTTAAACCCTTACTTTCTGTCTTAGAACCAATACTAAATATCTGTCCTAGGACAGAAAAGCAGTAAGGGGCTAAGTGACTTGCCCAGGGTCAGACAGCTGACAAGTATCTGAGTCCAGATTTGGACCCAGGTCCTCCTGTCCCCAGGCTTGGCTCTCTAGCCACTGAGCCACCTAGGTGCTCCAGATAACTCTTTTAAGACTTTATGTTTCCTGACAGGTACTTTTCTGGTTTGGTAAAGAAAGCTTCTCCCCTGGTGTTTCCTAAGCCAATGAAATCACAGGTCTGGTCAGAAAAAATGAGGTCAGAGGTCTCCGTTAGTTTTCAAAGGAAGAGAGTTCAGAGGGTCTTAAGGCAACACACTACTTTTCTTAGTGCTTTTGCTTCATGAGAGCAAGACCTAACTCTTCTAGAGAAGCCTGGAGAAATCATGAGATGGAGTTACTGCCCTTAAAGAGCTGACAGTCTATTTGTAGTAATCACATGTAGCAGTTAAACAAAATGATATGTACTGCAGGCCCGAGGGGTTTGGTGTCCACTTAAACAGGCAAGACAAATTTAGTGTCTGGTTTTGTCTATTTTTTTTTTTTACTTTGGAGAACTAGAACTTTGAGAATCAATAACTTTCCAACTTTTAGGACTCAGAAACTCTCACGTGTAAACTCTGGGTATATGTGGGGAAAGTAGGTTTCAGCGATTTTCTTCCTTTGATTCTCATTAAGATCAAATTACATTTTGGCTTGAGGCAAGCATCTACTGAAAAATATGACTTTAAAAACAGAGCCCACTGATTTAGTGGTATAGCACTGCAATTTCTAGCTTAAAAAAAATCATCCATTCCTTTCTTTCTTGCTTAGAAAACACTTTGTGCCTACCAAATCAGCAGGGGATGGAAGCTCATTCTGCCCTCTGGTAATGGGAATTGAATAAATTCAAGTACTGTCTTATCTAAATGGTTTGACAAGTTCCCATTTGCCAGGCTAATTACATCAGTCTGTTCTCTCTCTCTCTCTTTCTGAGCTCCCTCCACCTCCTAACATTGGGGACTTGGCAGGTGTTAGCATTCCGATGCTGCTGTAATACACAGTTGAACTATGAAGTCTATTACTGTAGCCCAGCCGAAGCCAAGAGAGGGACTTATTTGCTGACCTAGGGGGTCCTCAGAGCTGTGTAACTTCCAATAAAATCAAGGAAGTTTCAACATTTATTTCTAAGTAAATTCTTGCAAAGGAATAACAAGGATAATGCAGCTTTATCAAGAGACATCCAACTAATAAGCTTCCAGCTTTGGGGAGAAACATAGGAGTAATGGGAATTGGAGAGATTTCTTCCATTGCCACTGAATGTCTCTAATTAGACGCCCTCTTTTTTTAAATAATCCACCTCAATATTTTCAGTCTGAATAGGGGCTTTATCATCTTTGAGTCCTATTTGACTCTTTGGGACCTCACTTGAGGTTTGCTTGGCAAAGATAATGGTTTGCCATTATTTCCTCCAGCTCAATCAAAGATGAGGAAACCGAGGGAAACAGAGTTAGATGACTTGCCGTGGGCCACACAGTAAATTTCTGAGGTTGGAATTGAACTTAGGTCTTCCTGATTCCACCATGCCACCTACCTGCAGAAGATACCCTTTTGTAAACATGGTATCAAGTACTAGGACCACTTACATTAAGTGTATAGGCTTTAATTCCTGGCATATTTGAATATTTGCAATAATGCGATATGTAAGTTCAAAAATCTCAAGAACTGATTTACTTCTTAGCTGTGTGACCCTGGGCAAGTCACTTAACCCCCACTACCCAGCCTGTATCATTCTTCTGCATTGGAATCAATGTACAGTATTAATTCTAGGGGAGAAGGTAAAGGTTAAACAAAAACTGATATATACTTATTTTTAAATTTTTATTTATTTAATTAAGAAGATGTTTCCATGGTTGCATGATTCATATTCTTTCTCTCCCCTCCTCCCACACCCCTCTTATAGCCAATGAGTAATTCCACTGAGATTTACATGTGTAATTGATCAAGACCATATTATTAATCTTTGCACTAGGATGATCTTTTAGAGTCTACATCCCCAATAATATCCCCGTTGACCCCCCATGTGATCAAGCAGTTGGAAAATGGATATATCTAAAGATATTAAGACATTCATGTCTGTGGACAAAACATTGGACAGAGTCATTTGGAGGAAACTGTTAATCTTCATGCAAAACCTCTTCAACCTAATATTTAGCTATATGTACTGACATAGAATTTTCAAGTATTTCTCTTGAATGAGTGTGTGTGTGTGTGTGTATGTGTGTGTGTGTGTGTGTGTGTGTGTGTGTGTGTGTGTGTGTGTGTGTGTGTGTGTGTTTGTAGGGAAGGACTACTTCACTGTCTTCTACCATACATACCTAGTTCTGACAGCATATATGTCCTCTTCCCGGTAATACTAGAACAGAGTTTAGCATCTTAGATGTGAGAGGTGAACCTTAGGGATTGTGTAAACCAACCAATTTTTGAGAGCAGGGAAATATACAAAATTTTAAGTATCTTTTTGAGAATCAATGTCTTAAAGCATCGAGGAAAATACTGAAATGTTAAACCACTTTCCACACATTTTGTTTGCCTGAAAAGCAAATGTAATGTTGAGGAGAAAGATAGGATGAAAAATGTTTACATATTTGAGCTCCTATTGATCTTGACTGTGATGAGAAAGAGATTGTAGGCATCTGGCCATATCACCCCCTAATTCATATATCCTTATTCCTCCAGAATCAAATATAAAATCCCATGTTTGGCTTTTATAGCCCATAACAAAATGGACTCTACTTACCTTTCTAATCTTCTTACATTTTACTTCTTCCCCCACCCCATACTCAACAATCCATTGACCCTGGCCTTTTTGTCCCTTTTCTGTGACATTTCTGTTTCCTGACAGTGCTCTTTTTGCTGGCTATACCCCATCCCTGGAATACTATCTCTCTACACCTCTGTGTCCTGGCTACTCTGGCATCCTTCAGAACAGCTTAAATTCCATTTTCTACAAGAAATTCAAATTCATGATTAAAGAAAAGTTAGCATTTTGGAGGCAGTATAGTACAGTCGTAAGGGGCTCAAATGCCTGCTCTGCTATTTATCTGGATAGCCTTAGGCAGGTCCCCTAACCTCCCACAAGACTTCATTTTTCTCATCTGTAAAATGGAGAGGTCAACTTAGATGATATATCTGTTACCATCCTATGTGGATAAGTTGAATAATGGTGATGTCAAGCTAGTTATTGATGTTGTTATTCTCCTCCTCCTTTTCCCCTTTCCCTCCTCCTTCTCCTTCCCTTTTGTTTCAATCTCAGTATAATTTTCCCTTCACTAAAATGACTACTTTTTGGTGATGTTCTCTCTTCAGAGTGGAGAGGACTTAAGAGCTGTAAACTAAAGAGCTGAATGATGCCTGAATCTTCTCTTTCCAGATTGGGATGAATTCATTCTTCGAAAGGGGGATTTCTTGCAGATGAAAAATTATGATTATTACTTGTTTATTTGGGTATATGTTTTAGGGTTTGGTTTTATAAGATTATTTGCCTACAAAAATGAGTAATATGGAAATATGTTTTGTGTGATAATACATGTATAACACAGATTGAATCGAAAGACAGCTCCTGGAGGTGGGGAGAGAAGAAGGGAGGGAGACATTCCGTTATTGCTCTCCTGTTGGAGAACTAGCAGTGGATTCCAATAATGTCATATCTTTCTGACACTGAATTATTTAAATAATAAAATAACTTTAGAAAATAGAGAAGGGCCCAATTCATCATATGACAGAAGTTTCCTCTCATTAATAGCTAATAAGAACTCATGGAAGTCATATCAAAATGTTGGAGCAGGCAACTCAAAGCAATCATTCATTTGACTTTTCTCAAATAGTGTTCTTTGTGTTAGCTCCTGAGAATGGTTAACCAACCTATGTCAGCCAAAGTGCTAAAAACTTGTGCTGATAGTAAATGCTCCCAAGAGGGAAATTTGTGGTCAACAAAATTTTCTGGATCCTTAAGACTCTTGAATCTGGTTGTAGTTCTCTTGACAGTTTGCAAGCTTTTCCCATAACGGTCCCAAGAGGTAGGTTGCTTCATTGTAAATGGTAAATTCAAATGATGTAATATCCTTTCCTCCTGTGCCATCTGGTGTTTCTCTGTGTCCAATGAGGGCAGAAGTTAAAGAGTAGTGAGAGAATTGTCATAATTTTAATCCTAGAAACCTCTTACTAGCCATCCTCTGGGGGCTGTGTGCTTCCATGGACAGTTATTTACATGCAGTGAAGATGAAAAGCTGTAGCTGGAGTGCAGATGAGAGGAATAAATGTCTTTTGAAGAGACTTTGTCAGTATAATTTATCCATAACCAGAAGAAAAATCAATGTCCTCCAATGCAACAGTTCTTCTACCCTCTTGACATCAATTGCAACTTTCACAGAACCCAATTATTACAGGTGGCAGGGGACAAGAATAGAAGCTTTCAGTGTTCATATGAGAGGAGCACTATACATTAGCGTAGGATTTGAGCCACAATCCAAATAAAGCTAAGACATTTTCCATCGGTGTTTACTATTTACAATGGGGAAACATACAACATTAAATACAAAGAATGTTCATCTAGGTTTACTTTTTATAAAGGCTTAAGGTACCTGGATCTCAGAATCATAATAATCAGCTATTGACCAAAAATGTGTCAAAGATCTATCTATCTGGTTCATCCCTTCCTGAATTGCTGCTGCCTTTTACTTATATTCTAGATTTTTCTTCCTTATATTCTTGTTCCCAAATATGGACTAAGGCAAATCATAATATTTTGTAAGTTGTGTTGGGTTTTTGGCTGTTGCTACTTGCCCACCCTCAAGCCAGTGATGCTCTCTTCTAGTCAGTTCCCTGAATTAGTATAGGATGTAATTGTAACACCCGTACTATTGATGATTTTAAGTCCCTAGAACAGTGTTAGTGAAGGTTTTTGAGTTCGAGTGCCCAGAGGGAAAATTCAAGCTTTCTGTGAGCCCCCCCCAAACCCCCTCTACATACCCATTACCTGAGAGAGCAGAGGGAGGAAGTGCTTGCTTTGGATGGCTGGACAGAGGGGTGGGCCATCAAAAAATGTCCTTGGGCACTGGGCAGGGGAGGAATGGAGCAGCTCTCCAAGTGCTGGCTGGGCACACATGCCAATACTTGACCAATGTTGCCCTAGAATATGCAGTATACAGTCTTCTAAATATTAATAATTATAATTGCTTCTAAAGATATGAATCTTTATATATTTTAATATTAGATATATTTTAGTATTACTGAGTAATATTAGGGTGTATGATTCCCTCTTCTTTCCCCTTTTAACCAGCTAGATTAACATCAGAATGGGGAGCTGTGACATTCATAGCATTTTTTAGATGTTGATTTGAATTATTAATAGTTTGAGAAATTTACCAACTGGCTTATATATCCTCTGACCCAGTCACTTATTAGTTTTGTGATTTTGAACAAGTCATCTAAGATTCTGTGAGCCTCAGTTTCTTCACCTGTGAAATGGGGATGATACTTTTGGCCACTCTACATGTTAGTCTTGAATATGAAATGAGATGTAAAATACTTTTAAAACCTTAAACATGATATAAAAGTGCGTGTTTTTAGAAATGCAAGAAATGGATATTCCTATTTCCTTGCTTTGAGTGTGTGTATATATACATATATATATATATGTATATATACAAACATCCACCCTTTTAGCTCTAAATCTTAGTACTGGGCATTTCTCCTGGCCTTCAATCCTAGTGCTTGGGCAAATGCAGACAAATGTTGCAATTTCCACCAGATTCTCCACCCATTTTCAAGGCTCATACTGCAATCCACATTTGATTTGTACACTTTTGGCCATGGTCATTTCGAAATGTCAAGTGGAAGAGTTGTACAATGTATTAGTTATTATTCTGCCAGAATAGGCCAGTATATGTTAGTGTTAAAGAAAGTTCTGCCAGCAGCTTGGTATATGGAGGTCTTTGTCCCTCCTGGAAATTCACCCACAACTACAGGCAGAGGATTGAGGCATGGAGGATGAGAACACATGTATTCATCACGTAATACCAGTCCCAATTATATTTAACCCAGGTGTGTGTTAATAAAAGGCTTATTTATTAACTCACTGTTTCTTGGCCTCTAACATTAATGTTCCACTGTGACTTGGTTCCAGGGTTTCCATCTATTTTATGGTGTTAAATAAATTACCTTGTTACTGCTTTATTTTTACCCCAAAGGTTTTTGAACCTTTCAGCTGCCTGCCTTTTGTTCTAAGGCATTTAAGTGCTTTAAAGTATGCCTTATCTTTTTTTAATCTCTGGTAGACTGGTTACTCTGTTTGTGAGCAAACCTCTTCACTTTTCTAGGGAGTAAGCTAACAGCTTTTCTTTCTATAGTTAAGTATTGACCTGCTACACAGAAAACACATGTTACCTCGGTGGAGATTGTCAACCATCCAGTACCGACCTAGACAAACATAACCTTACACAATAACAACAACAAAAAGATTTATTAAGTGCCTGCTGTATGCAAGCCACAGGATATATAAAGATAAAAAAACCCGACATGTTTATAGCATGTACACAAGTATGCATGGAATGGGGTGGGGTGTTATGAATGCAAAGGAGAGAGCAAAGTACTCAAGGAGTATCTGAGGAAGGCGAGAACACTTTCAGCCTGGTAGATCAGGGAAAACCTTTTGTAAGAGGGAGGATCTGAGAGGCCTTGAAGGGAAGAAAAGAATTCTAACAGTCAGAGATGGGAAAGAAACAGATTTCTGGCATGAAGGATGAACTGCATGGATACGTAAAGCTAGGAGGATGTTTGTTGATCTTGGGGAACAGTAGCCCTATTTGGCAGAAACTTAGAATGTCAAATCAACAAGCATTTACTTGACTTGAATGTGTGAAGGGAAATTATATAAACTAAGTCTGACAGGATAGTTCGAAGCCAAATCATGAAACGGCCTTAGATGACAGCCTAATAGTTTTGTTATATATAAGCAAACAGGAATCAATGAATGCTGTTGAACAAGGGAGTAACAAAGCCAGGTCTGTGAATTAGAACCTTCCCAAAATGTGAGAATGCAGTGTTAGCTTCCAAATTCATATAGAAAGCATTTATGAGGCACCTACTCTGTGCCAGGCACTGTGCTAGGCACTATGCTAGGCAAAGGGCATACAAAGATGAGAATTTTTTTCATGAGACAATTCTTGATCTAAAAGAGGTTACTTTTAACTTGGATTGGAGTAGCAGCACATACCTAGTAAGTTTTAAGATCTATAGAAAATAAGTTCACAATACAGTAGTTTAGCAAGGGCAGACAGCTAGGTGGTGTAGTAGATAGAATCCCAGGCATGGAGTCAAGAAGACCCATCTTCCTGAGTTCAAATCTGGCCTCTGACACAAGCTGTGTGACCCTGAGCAAGTCACTTAACCCTGTTTCCCTCAGTTTTCTCATTTGTAAAATGAGCTGGGGAAGGAAATGGCAAATCACTATAGAATCTTTGCCAAGAAAACCCTAAATGGGGTCATGAAGAGTTGGACACAACCAAAAATGATTGAACAACAAACATTTAGTGGATTCATGAAGGGAATGAGTTTCTACTTGAGTATACCTTGAATGAAGCCAAGGCTCCAAAAGAGATACCTAAAAAGAAAAAGCAATTCTAGGCATGAGGAACTAGACAGCTTGTATATGACCATAGGGGAGAGGCATGAAGTATCATACAGAGAGAATAGCAAGTAAATCAGTTTGGTTGGAACATAGAGTGTGTAGGGTGGAATAATGTACAATAAGCCTGGGAAAGTGGATTGGAATCATAATTTTAAAGGTTTTAAGAGACAGAGTTTATTTTTTTAGTTTAAATGAAATAGGGAGCTATCCAAAGGCCTAAAGCAGGGAGTGACAATGTGCAGGGTATGGAGAAGTCAGAAGCTGGATTCAGGGATACCATTTAGAAGCCTGTTGCCGTCCTGATCCTATGTTAGGACAAAAAGAGCACAGAATTTGAGATCAGAATACCTGTGTTTAAATCCCAACACTGCCATTCATTTATTTTTAATTTTTTTTACATGTTGATATTTTTAATAATTGTTTTCTGACATTTTATGACCCACATTCTCTTTTTCTCTCCTACCCTTCCATCTCCCCCCAAAGCAGGTAATATGATATAGGTTGTACAAGTGTTATTATCCAATATATATTTCCATTTTTGTCATATTGTGAACAAAGGCACATCACTTGCGCTAGATAAAAAATCATGGATGAAGTATAACTGAAGAATGGTATGTGTAGAGTCCAGCTCAACAAATTATTTGTGGGTCACAGAATGGGATAAGAGAAATACGAGAAATTAGGTTGGGATCAGGAGGGTCACAGACAGACTTACAGACAGACTCAAATCCTTGTGCTGATCAGTGACAAAGTTTATTGGTTTCAGGTAGATCACTCACAATGGTAGTCAGTGATTAACAGGATGGAAACAGTGGATTTAAATGACCTAGGTGGCTTTGAACAGAGTTTTCTATAGGTGATAATTCAGCATGTCAGTTCAACATGTCAGTGTGCAACCCAGCTTTTTACAGAATACTCTTATGTTTTTCTCACAGAATTCCTGCATCAGTAATTTCTTGGAAGAACATATAGTATTTTGGGGGAGAGTAGAGGTTGAGTTCTCATGCTTGAGGAACGAGCTACATGTCTGGCTTTTTCTAAGCTATGGCTTCCCAGAGACCTTGCAAGCTGGGGCATTCCAAAGTCTTGCTTGATAGAAGCACCTGTCTTTGTCATGCTATTCTCACAGGTATGCTTCAATCTTCATTCAGACTCCATCAGTTCCTTCTGTGGCAGACTTTTTCATCATGAGCCCTTTGGAGTTGTCCTGAGTCCTTGCATTGCTCATAATAGTTAATTCATTCAAGGTTGATCATCACATATTATTGCTGTTACTGTGTACATTGTTCTCCTGGTTCTGGTCACTTCCCTTTGTATCACTTCATATAAGTCTTTCCAGGAATTTTTTGTGGTCTTCTTGTTTGTCATTTCTTATGACGGAATAGTATTTCATTACAATCATATACCACAACATATTCATCCATTCCCCAAATGATGGACATCCCTTTAGTTTCTAGTTCTTTGCCACTACAAAAAGAGCTGCTATAAATATTTTTGTACAAATAGTTCCTTTTCCCCTATCTTTGATCTCTTTGGGATACAGACTTATTAGTGGTATTGCTGGGTTAAAGGGTATGTACAGTTTGATGGTCTTTTGGGCATGGTTCCCGATTGCTCTCCAGTATATTTGTATCAGTTCAAAGCTCCACCATTAATGTATTAGTACCCTAGTTTTTACACATTTCTTCCAAGATTTATTATTTTCATTTTTTTTGTTATTACAATGCCATTTGTTACCTTGAAGAAGTCATTTAAACTTTCTGGAACTTAATTTCTTCATTTGAAAAGTTGAGGGTATTAGACTGGATAATTTATGGGGGGCCCTCCTCTCTCTTAAGAACTATAGCCTCTGTCACTGGTTTTTCAGACCTATACCAAGCAAAAGTCAGAAAGCACTAGAAGCTCTCAGAAGGCCATAGATTTGTCTTTCTGCTATGTACTACAATAGAATTTAATGATAAAGTAAAATATTAGTTTTGTCAACTGAAATATTTTTAAAATTAGTAGAATTTCTACTTTAAAATGAAATTATTGACCCTCAATGACATGGGAAAGACAAATATCAAAGGAGGCATGGTTGCTAACTACATTTAGTTTGCACATATGTTCATTATTCTGTATTTATAATGATATATCATTTAAATTTGCAGTTTGAATTCCAAACTATTTGGTAAGTCAGAATGGTGATAGTCCAAGTATTCCAGGAGTACATAAATGTTTATAGGGCAGTAACTCTTTCATTTTTAGTCTCTATCTCCAGAATACCTGGCTCATAGAAGGTGCTTAATGAATGCTTGTTTTAATTGAATTAGTTTTTTTTTTTTAAAATAAAACCCTTACCTTCCGTCTTGGAGTCAATATTGTGTATTGGCTTCAAGGCAGAAGAGTGGTAAGGGCTAGGCAATGGGGGTCAAGTGACTTGCCCAGGGTCACAAACTAGGAAATCTGAGGTCAGATTTGACCCTAGGACCTCCCATCTCTAGGCCTGGCTCTCAATCCACTGAGCCACCTAGCTGCCCCCTTAAATGAATTAATTTTTTAAAAGCTGATCCTCCTCAACTGCCTCTGCGAACATTAAATTAAAATAGAAAATATTCATTTCTTGCTATCTGACTTCCTTTAACTGAAATGCCCTTTTCCAAGGTTAGCAGTGA
Organism: Gracilinanus agilis; assembly: GCF_016433145.1. Taxonomy (NCBI): domain Eukaryota; kingdom Metazoa; phylum Chordata; class Mammalia; order Didelphimorphia; family Didelphidae; genus Gracilinanus; species Gracilinanus agilis. The sequence continues at coordinate 280,083,519 of NC_058132.1, read as the reverse complement.
TTTAAACTCCAGTTCCTTTGTCCTTTTTCTAGGTCTTTATCTTAGCTAGCTTCTCAGAGGCATTTGATGCTATTTCTCTTCTTCTCCCCTAGGAGACTCTTTTGGTTTGAGTGAAATTTCTTTCCTTTAGTTTTCCCCTACCTGTTTGGCTACTCCTCGCCTTCCAGTATAATCATCCATATCCCAACTCCTAACATTGGGTGTACCTTAAGGTTCCTTTCTAGCCTTTCTTTTGATTTTATCTCTAATCTCATCAACTCTTAAGAGTTCAATTTTTATCTCTATGCAGATGGCTTCCCGATCTAAATATCTATCTGTAATCTTTCTTCTTAGCTCCAGTCTTATATCATTCTTTAGACATTTTGACCATTAAACATTTCCAACTGGATGTCCTTATAGATATCTCAAACTCATTATGTCTATATGTCTAAAATAGAATTTATCCCCAGCTACTTATTGGACTTCTTGAATTGGATATCCCACAGACCTCTCAAATTCAGTATATCTTAAAATGAAATATTTTTCTCCTTAAATGTTCTCTTCCTAACTTCCTTGTTATTGTTGAGAGCATCACCATGTTCTCAGTCACCCAGGTTGGCAATCTCGGTGTCATCTTGGACTCTCCACTCTCTTACTCCCTATATCAAATCTATTGTTAAGTCTTGTCAATACTAAATGTCTTTTATAGTCCACCTTCACTGCTACTATCCTGATACTGGCCTTCATCACGTGGTGCTTGAATGATTACAATTATCTTCTATATAGTCTTCCTAACTAAAGTTTCTCCTTATTCCAGCTCATTGTCTACTCAGCTATCAAAATGTTATTCATAAGAAACAAGTCTGGCCATGCCTCTTCACTGCCTCTCTCCTATTCTTTAACCTACAGTGGTTCCCATTACATCCAGGATAAACTATAGAATCCTGTTGCTTTTAAAGCCCTTTATAAGTGGGTCCTTACCATCTTCCAGTATTCTTAAACCTTCTTCACCTGCATTTAGTGACACTACCCTCCATCTCACAATTCCATGTACTTTTATCTGGTTGTTCTATATGCCTGGAATTTTCTCTGTCCTTATCTTCTCTTCCTTGCTTTCCTGGCCTTCAAGTTTTAGCCACAATTATACCTTCTAATAGAAGCTTTTCATGATCCTAATCAATGACAATGCTTTCCCTCTGAGATTCTTCTGTTCATCCTATATAAATATCCAATATCTTGTTTGTAAGTAGCTATATGCATGTTGTCTCTCCCATTAGACTGTAAACTCCCATATAGGAATATTGTTTGTTGAATAGGAAAGATTGTTTGTTGGTTTTTTGCTTTTCTTTGTAGCCTCATCTTTAGCATAATGCCAAGCACATAGTAGCTATTTAATAAATACTTGTTGACTTGATGAGTTCACTTTCTCCCCTAACCTCCTCCTTCCTAACTTCCCTTTTTCTAACCATCCTTCCAATCACCCTTGTTGCCATCCTCAGAGCTGTCTTCAACTTCTCATGCTCTCACTAATAATAATACTTTTATATAGTACTAATTTTATATAGTTTTGCAAAGTGCAATAATATTAAATAACAACAACAACTTCTGCTTTTTAAAATCTATAGCTTGGGGGCAGCTGGGTAGCTCAGTGGATTGAGAGCCAGGCCTACAGATGGGAGGTTCTAAGTTCAAATCTGGCCTCAGACCCTTCCTAGCTGTGTGACCCTGGGCAAGTCACTTAAACCCTATTGCCTACCAGTGGTTCCCAAACTTTTTTGGCCTATCACCTCTTTTCCAGAAAAAATATTACTTAGCCCCCTGGAAATTAATATTTTTTAAATGTTAATAGCAATTAATAGGAAAGACAAATGCAAATGTAGCCATCACTGCTCTCCTGGATCGCTGCAGCACCCACCAGGGGGCGGTAGCACCCACTTTGGGAATCACTGGAGACCTTCCCACTCTTCTTGGAATCCATACAGAGTAGTGATTCTAAGATAAGGGTTTTAAAAAATAAAAAATAAGATCTATATCTTCCTTTAGAGGTCAGATAAAGTACTGTCATCTAAAGGAGGTCCTCTTTTAGTTGCTAATATCTTCCCCAAACAGTTTATATTTACTTTTATGCATATATGTTGTTTTCCCTCAATAGCATATAAGCTCCTTGAGGGCAGGGACTATTTCATTTTTGTCTTTGTATCTCCAATACCAACATTGTGTCTGGCACATAGTAGGTATTTTTTAAACCCTTATTTTTTTGTGTTAGAATCAATACTAAGTATCAGTTCCTAAGCAGAAGAATGGTAAGGGCTAGACTGATGGGGTTAAGTGACTGCCCAGGGACACATAGTCGGAAGTGTCTGAGGCCCCATTTGAACCCAGGACCTCTTGTCTCCAGGCCTGCTATACTCTCTATCCACTGAGCTATCTAGCTGCTTCGTGCAGTATGTATTTAACAAATACTTATTGAATGGTTGATTGAAAACCAAATACTGTGTTATCAGTGAATACTTTTGTTTCCACTTATTTTGCCAGTTTGCTATTTAAGAGGTTATAGAATACTCATATTTGTTCATATTCAATTCATCATGTATCCATTTAGTGGCATCTTTATTTAATAGGTGAGAAAAAAGAGTCACAGAGGATTTGTTTTTCTATTGTGAAACTGTAGAATCTGAGGTTCTTAACCTATTTTGCATCATGGACCCCTTTGGTAGTTTAGTGAAGGCTATAGTCTCCTCAGATCTTTTTAAAAAAATCATAATGGAAGGAAATGCTAAATTTCATTTAGAGGTTAATGAAATAAAGGTATAAATATTTTCCCATCTAAGTTCACAAACCCTGAAATTTATCCATAGATTTCTAACGAGGCCCCCTGCTCTAGATAAAGAGGACTGGCTGACCTTGATGTGAGAATTTGATAACCCTGAGCTTATGGTTTTCCTTAGGCAGCAGAATCATTCCACATTTTGATTATACCTTTTCACTAGGCCCTCTGCCTTGCAAGTAGACCTCCCACTTTGAATCTGAGGGACTAGGAGAGAAACATAAAGAACAAATTATGTAATTGTGAATTAGTTAGGTAAAACCATGTCTGAGTTCCCATTCTTGTTGAGCAGAGTACATTTTTGGCACTCAAATGTTTGTTCATGATAATTATCTGTCTCTAGCATATTACAGAAGCCATTAGAATGTCTACTCAGATGGTCTTCTTTCTCATTTAATAATGTCCTGTTGCAGACTTATTAAAAGGACTAGATCTCTTGCTCTGATTAGTTTGAGTGCTTAGAGCAGCTGATTGGGATTGACTTATTAGCAGTATATTTTTCCTTGTGATTTGTGCCTGGGCAGTGAGTCCTGCTTGTTACAGATGTGTCCTACCTGAAATGAAACTTTCTTAACAAGCGAAGGGAGTGTGGAGACCTAGTCAAAAGGACCTCTGAGAACTTTAGATTGTTTTCAAAAGCAAAGAAGTTCCATATCTTTTTAGCTATGGTGTGATATGTTAGGAGGAATAAAACACTGACATTAGCCATTGGTCTTTTACTCAATTTGTACTTTTGTCCTTCTTCCCTCTACCTGCTTCTTATCTCCCTCCTTAGGGACACCTTTATCATCACTTAGAATTGAATATTATCTCTTCTGTGGTGGGATATTGTTTCCTAATTTCACCTAATTTCACCTAATAATGGTGTCAGAAGAAACCATTTTCTCTGAGTAGATATCCTATGAAAGGTGGTAGAAGCTTCTCAAATCCATCCATGATTGGCTCATTCATTCAAAAAATATTTTTAAATATCTACTATGTGCCAGGAATAACAGTTGGGACTGGCAATGCATAGATAAAAATGAAATAGCATAAAATATAAATTCCTTGAGGACAGAGGCTATTTATTTTTACTTAATAAAAAAAACTTTTTGATTGATCATTTGGGAAAAAAACCACATATACATAGAAGTAAATACTGAGTAATGGGAACTGGCAAGGCAGTTACTAACTTTTGTGGAGATTATTAAAAGTCTAATTTGGGAGGCAGTGCTTAAGCAAAACTCAGATGGAAGTTTAGGATTGTGAGAAGCAGAGATGAAGAAGTATATTTCAGGAACAGAGGAAGTAGACTGGAAATAAAAGGTCAGGGGCTGGAAACATTAAGTACTTCAGAGACAGTCAACATGTAATATACCTGGGACAGTTGGCTGTAATTCAATTTGGAATTATGCCCCTAAAGTCACAAATTATGCCTATCTTTTGACCCAGTGATATGATCGCTACACATATTTCCCAAAGAGATCAAAGCAAGAAGAAAAGGACCAATGAATTTTAAAAAATTATGGGAGTTTCATTACTAGTGGCAAAGGTAGAAACTAAGAAGGTACCCATGAACTGGAGAATGACAACAAATTATGGTAAATGAAGGTTAACAATGCAATTTTGCTATAAAAAATAAAGGGGGGGGTATTCTCAAAGAAACCTAGAAAGATTTGGATGAACTCATAAAGAACTAAGTAAGCAGAATCAGGAGAACAATTGATACAACAGCAGCAACATCATAAGGATAAACAACCTTGAAACACTTAAGATCATCATTGTGATGGCCAACTATGTTCCCTACCTCCTGAAACAGAGGTGATAGACTCAAAATACAGAAATCAATGTATAGTTTTGGATGTGTAAGTGTGGAATTTGTTTTGCTTAATTACATTTTGCTTTCATTTCATTTCATTTCATTTCTTTCCTTTCCTTTTTAAACAGGAGGGATATATGGGCAGGAGAGAAAATACATATTTGTTCATTGAAATAAAATTAAAAAAAAAAAAAGGTAGACTGGAAATGTCAAACAGTGAAGCAGCTGGGTGGTTCAGGGGATTGAGAGCCAGCCCAGAGATGGAAGGTCTCAGGTTCAAATCTGAACTCAGACACTTCCTAGCTGTGTCACCTTGGGCAGGTCACTTAACCCCCACTGCTTAGCCCTTACTGCTCAATACACAGTATTGATTCTAAGATGGAAAGTAAGGGTTTAAAAGAAAAAAAAAGAAAAAATATCAAACAGAAGATTTTATATTTTATCCTTTAGACTTTAGGGAGATGTTGGGGCTTTAAAAATATTTCAATTTTTCCTCTATTACACATAAAAATAATTTTAACATACATTTAAAAAAGTTTTGAGTTCCAAATTTTCTCCCTTCTTCTGACTTTCTTTCTCTTCCTCCCTGAGATAGCATGCAGTCAGATATAGATTTTACATGCATAATTATGTAAAACATTTTTCCATATTAGTTGCTTGACATTGGAGTTTTGTTTTGTTTTGTTTTGCTGGGGAGTGATATGGCCAGACCTGTTCTAGACACATCAATTTCATGTTTATTCACATTATAGAGAGGGGACAAGACTTCAGGCAAAGAGACCAATGGAGGGTTATTTAAATAATACAGATGAAAGGTGAAGCAGCTCTATACCATAGTTATGGTGACAATGAGACTGCAGAGAAAAGCATGGTTTTAAAAGACTTTGTAGAGGTAGGGTTGAGATTGCAAACCTGAGTGACTAGAAGAATGATGGTACTCATGGAAGAAATATGGAAGTTAGGAAGAGGAGGAGTGACTGGTTGTGGGGAAAGAAATGAATTCTGTTTTAGAAATCTTGAGTTTAAGATAACTTTAGGTTATCCAATTGAAAATGTCTAATATACAGTTTGGATTTGAGACTAGAGCATAGGAAAGAAAAAACGACTGGATTTATGGAAATGAAAGTCATTTGCATAGAAAAAGTTGAACCCATGGAAGCTAATGAGATCATCAATAAAGAAAGTATAGAAAAGAAGAGAAGAATGCCCAGGAGAGCACTTTAGAGATACCATGGAGAGGAAATGGGACATGGTTAATGATACAGAAAATGTTAATATATAGTATTGCTGACCCAGATCAGCAGTTTATCTGAATAGTTTTTGTGTGTTCTTCAGCTTGTTTTATTGGACCTTGTAGCTACTACTCCATTCATCTATTTCTATGCAGGATATATATTTACTTGGAAAGACTATATTTCAGAAATAAGTTTTAGTGTTGTTGAGTTGTTTCAATTGTGTCTGACTCTTCATAACACAATTTAAAAATTTTATATTATTTATTTATTTGTTACATTAAAATACCCAGATAACTTATTCCCTCCTTCCTCTTCCCCATTAGAGAAGGCACTATTGGACAAAAAGGTATATGTATATAAAAGACTGTATCTTGCTTATTTCTGTTTATGAGTTCTTTTTCTGAAGGTGGACATACACAAGTTATTCTTCCAACATTATTTCTGTTGCTGTTCATAATATTCTCTTGGTTCCTATGTATTTTATTCTTCATAATGATGAAGAAATGGAAATTGAAGAGATGCCCATTAGTTGGAGGGGTTTCTTAGAAGATACTGGGTTGATTTGCCATTTCCTTCTCTAGCTCATTTTACAGATGAGGAACTAAGATAAATAGGGTTAAGGTACTTACTCAGGGTCAAACAGCTAGTAAGTTTTGGTATCTCTCTCAAAAAATTACTCTGCACTCTCTTATTTGCATACGTTTTGTTTATTTCTGCTTATTCTCCTCAAGAATTTCTATTCCTTAGGTAAAGATGCTATTTTGGTTTTTGTCTTTGTGCCAGCTCTTGGCAAAATACCAGGAATATAGCATCAAATGAAAGAATATATTTAAATTGCTACAGACTTTAAAATAATATAGAAAAGAAATATGAAGTAGTAGTATCAGCACTAGTAGCATCACTATCAGTAGTAGTAGTAGTAGTAGTAGTAGTAGTAGTAAAAGTAGTAAGTATCAATACTAGGATGTATCAGGTATTCAGGAAGGATTAGCAACCCAGGTGTGAGGATTTCGTATGCTTTGTTCAGGGCTTCTCATCTGCTTTTGGTGTCCACCTGACACTCAACTATCAGCTATGGCTCCAAGAAGCAATAGCATATGAAGGTAGGGCTCACACCTGTTGGTGAGTTAGGGGAATGACTACCCCCAAGCATATAAAGGCTTCCTTTGATAGAATGGCTGGATGAGAACAATTTGTTCCAGTGACCATGGAGATGGCAAATTAAGGTAGCTAATGTGGGTACCATGGGGCACTTAGAGTTTGGTCAGACATTGAAGATGCCAAGGTCATACACTCCATCCTGGGCTATTACCAGCCATCCTGACATTTGTCTCGGCATTGGACTTTGATGACTCTGGAAGAGAGGGAGGCTGATGATTTTATGCAACTTGGTCTCACTTTAATCTGGTTTACTTGAAAGTCAAGACTTCACTCTGTGAAATCATTGATCCTCTTCAAAAATGAATGATCAATAACAACAGTAGTAGTAGTAATAGTAATTATTATTAATTTGAGGAGTAGTAGTAATTTAGTAGTAGTAGTAGAAGTAGTAGTAGTAGTAGGTGTTAGCTTAATAAAGGCTTATTGAATGAATAAATCAGAATACAATGAAGACTTTCTCCAGATTCCAATTCATGCAGTGCAGATATGTATTACCTTCTAATTTTGCATCAATGCATAAATTTTTCACTTTATATACTATATAAATAGAACAGTAAGCTCTGTGGGGTTGGAGATTACATCTTATCCATTTTTGTGTGCTTTGCATATAGGAAGACTTTTTTAAAAAGTTTGAATGATTGATTGAATGAATGTTTTTCAGCTTTCTGTAGGTGTAACTGAATCCCTTTTTTTTTTTTTTGACAGAACCTATTCAACCTTTTAGAAACAAATGGGTGAGATTGCTCTATCTGTAGACATCTTGCTTCTTTAATGGGGAAGCAGGATATATTGTATTGTATCTGGTAGTTTGTTTTTGGTAGTTTGTTTCATGTGGATTTCCCTACAAAGTAGCATCCATCAATGCTTCCCTCTTGTAGACAAGGTAACTCCTAGAGGGGATAAGTGATTTACTCAAAGTAAGGTAGATTTGGCCTCAGACTTCCACTCTGTGAAATGGAAAGAACATTGGATTCCAAGACAAAGATAAGATTTGTGAGACAGCTCTGGATTTGGATTATGGCTAGTTATTTAATTACACAAACTCTTAGTTCCCTCAAATATAAATAGATCTTTCCATGTTTTTTAAAATGTTACCTTGTTTGTCATTTCTTATGGAGTAGTAGTAGTATTCTATCAAAATCATGTGCCACAACTTGTTTAGCTCTTCCCCAATCAATTAATTAAATTCAGTTTCCAGTTCCTTGCCATTATGAAGAGCGAAACGAGCAGAATCATCAGAAATATTGTTTGAAGAATAATTTGTGTATGTCCACCTCCAGAGAAAGAACTGATAAGTAGAAATAACCAAGACATAGTTTTATATATCTTTTTGTCCAATGATGCCTTCTCTAATGGAGGGAGGCAAAGGAGGTAGAGAGTTATCTCAGTATTTTAATGTAACAAATCTAAATGTTAAAGATTAAATAAAGACAAAATTTAAATTAGCAATAATATAAGTGCTCCCTACTTCATGGGAGGATTCATACGGTTTCTCTGGTTATCACCAGTCACCCTGACTTTGGTCTTGCCACTGAACTTCAATAACTGAAGAGAAACTGATGCTGATGACTTCGTCCAACTCAGCCTCCCTTAAATCCAATTTGCTTGAAAGTCAAGGCATCACTTGTAGTCATTATTCCTCTGAAAACAAAAGGATGAACTTCAGCAGTAATATAAACTATGTAACTTATGTTCCTGCTCAGGGTTGTCTCCCAATTTGTGGAGTTCCTCTATGGGGCCTCATATTACCCAGATTTGATAGTCATAGTAATGATATTTTTGATTTCCCAAACCATCTGTCCAATTGTGAGCAGACTGCTGATGCTTTCTTCCAGGTTCTGATCTGCTTCCCCCATCTCCCACTTGCTACTTTCCTGAAATAACTTGGAGTATCGCCCACTGCCATAGCAGTCACTGATGACTGCCCAATTGGTGATATGATGCCTGGTGTCCATGAGGGCAGCTCCGGTTGATCATAACTCTAGTTATTGCTGGCTGACTATCCCCTCTGTGGGCCAGAATGAATAAAGTTGTGGCTGGCATTTTGTTTCCAACTCCCTCTTTGCCTACCTCCCCCAACTCCAAGACCTCCCATGACACAGATCTCTTAGCTCTCAGCAATAAGAAATTGTTTAGGGGTTCAGTATTTTTGCCTTTCCTGAGTAAATAGACGACTGCAGTGCCTTTGTTGGCCTCAGCAATGTGGGAGTAGAGCTTGGCAGCACTTGGTGGCTTTTGGTTAATCATTAGCATTGAGCCAAGCTGCTGAGTTTAAAAAGCTATATTATAAAATTCATTTCAATTCAATAAAGCTTTTTTAAGGGATAATTTTATTTGAAGCTTGTGCTTGGGGTTGTGAATACAAAGAGAAACCTCCCTTACATCCACAGGGGGAAAAAAATCCCAAACCCAAACCAAACCAATCCCCAATAAAATAATTAAGCAATAAAAACAAAAGATAAAACCAAAAATAACAGTAACAAAACTTTACAAGTACACAGAAAAGAGATGAGGGACAGAAATTAAGTTAAAATTTACTACTGGTTTGTCAGAATTTATTTTGTTTCTTTTATCTTAGTGCTTTCATCACAGTTTGAATTGTATGATTTTTATTTGAGATTCTAGTTATCACTTAGGCTTATTTGCTTGTTTTTGAGATTGTCGTGAAGTTTATACTAAAATTAGTTTAAAAAACACATTAGTTGAAAGGCTAGTAATATCTTGTGTTTATTTGATACTCTTGGTTTTCCAAGCACTTTAATATCTATTATTTCCTTTAGTCCTTAGAACACCAAACTTTTAGAATAGATGGAGCAATAGTTATCAACATGTTAACAGTTGAGGAAACTGCTGGTCACGGTCATTTGCCAGGCTTAATTGTGTAAGATCACTCACTGTTGGCCTCTTAAAAGAGTTTTCTTATATTGATGATGTCAATGATAGATGTTTCTGAAAGTCCTTTAGGCAACAACATGGTGATTGGTTTGTTGGATACGGTCACCATAATGATATTAATTTTAACTGACATAATGATTTAAGATTTGGAAAATGTTTCATGTACATAATCACATTTGATCCTCACAATAACTATACCAGGTATGTACTAATCCTTATCTTATAGATAAAAAGACTGAGGCTTAATTTAAGTGACTTGCCCACATTCACACTTATTATCTCCATTTTACACCTAAGGAAATGGAATGTGAGATCCTGGACTCTTCTGACTCCAGATCTAGTCCCCTTCCACTGTACCACCCTGCCTCTTAGTTCATTATCAAGTGGGGTCCTAAGTACATTGTGAGGAGATTCTCATTCCACTATAGAGACAATAGGGCAGTTCACAGCCAAACCTCAACTGGTTGAGTTAAGCCTCTTGTCCTCTGCTTAGTTGGGAGGAAGGGTTTATCCAGTCAGAGTTGAAGAATGAAAATAATAATGTTCTAGTCAGCTTTTCAGATAGCCACTCATTCCTGACTCCAGGCAAGCAGACAACCAGTGTCAACCTAAGAGGAAAGAATGTTGATTTTATGTGGTTAATTGTCTATAAATTGCCTCTGGGCCAGGGTGGGTTGGCAACCTTTTTTATGCCTTGTCTAAGTTCAGGACAATGTACGTGTATTGTTCAGCTCATCCAAGAAACATGCTGTATTTCACTGACATTCATGATCTCATACCCACAGCAGCTGGGAATGAAGTAGCCCGTAGCACCATTTGTATTTTCACTGATGAGCCTTGAGTTTGGAGATTAGTCCATATGGAAGTAGTCTGCAGAAGTGAATCTGCTCATATCCTGGAAGTGTGGTGTTGGGCTGCTTTTAGAATCAGGAGATCTGGGTTCAAGGACTGACTTTCTTGCATTTACTAGCCTTGTAACTTTATTGCTTAATCTAACTCAAGTTCTTGGACATATATTCAGGAAGTTGTTGCCCAGTTGTTTAAATTCTGTTTGGCTGTGACCCCATTTGGGGTTTACTTGACAAAGATACCAGAGTGATTTCCATTTCCTTCATTTCACAGATGAAGAAACTGAGACTAACAGGATTTAGTGGCTTGCCCAGGTCATATAGCTAGTAAGTGTCTAAGGCTGAATTTGAACTTAGGTGTTTCTTTCCTTTTTTTTTTAAACCCTTACCTTCTGTCTTGGAGCCAATACACAGTATTGGCTCCAAGGCAGAAGAGTGGTAAGGGTAGGCAATGGGGGTCTAGTGACTTGCCCAGGGGCACACAGCTGGGAAGTATCTGAGGCCAGATTTGAACCTAGGACCTCCCATCTCTAGGCCTGGCTCTCAATCCACTGAGCTACCCAGCTGCCCCCAAACTTAGGTATTTCTGAATCCAAGCCAGGTTCTGACTCCTACTACTACTGAGCTCCTACTATGATTTCTTTGAGGCAGCTAGGTTCATCAGTGGATAGAGTGATGGTCCTGGAGCCAGGAAGACCTGAATTCAAATTCAGCTTCAGACACTTATTAGTTGTGTCATTTAACCTCTGCTGCCTTAATAATTGGAGAAGGAAATGGCAAACCACTCCAGTATCTTTGCCAAGAAAATCCCATAAATGGCAATGGTCTGCTATGATACATAGAGCCATGAAGAGTCCAGCACAACTAAATGACTGAACAACAGTAATGATTTCATCGATGCAATGAAATTCCTGCTGGAGAAACTCTTCACAACTTTTCTTTTTTTTTTTTCAACTAGAGGTCAAGTAATTTGCCCAATGTCTGAGGTGGGCCTTGAACCTAAATATCCTTAGCTCTGAGAGTGGTTCTAGATCAACTAGGCCAAACAGCATCTTTTGTTTTTTTAACTCTTATCTTCTGTCTTAAAATTGGTATCAATTCTAGGCAGAAAAATGATAAGGGCTTGACAATTGGGATTAAGTGATTTGCCTAGGGTCACACAGCAAGGAAGAGTCTGAGGCCATATTTGGACCAAGGATCTCCCAGCTCCAGACCCAGTGTTCTGAGAGATCTGGTTGCCCCCCCAGCCACATTGCATCTTAAGTGCTACATATGTGGGACAAATGAATGGTGCTGTTACCCCCATTAGGTAGTTTGGGCTAGGGTTGGGCTATTGGCAGAGTCATGTGGAAGAGCCTGGGGCATATCATCTCAAGGTAGAAGCATCTTCTCTACTTCCTAAACTTTTTTTAAAAACAAATCCATGATTTCATCAGGTTAGGAAACCCCAGGTGAGGAACTCCCTCTTCTAATAGGGATGAGCAACTTCTCTGCATTTTAGGATTTTGAGTTTCCTGGAACACTGAGAAGTTACATGCCCGGGGTCACTCTGGATCCCATGGCTGCTGTCTCCCTGCTACTAGGCATGCTTATACTGCAGGTATCCAAATTGCTGAGCTACCTGGGATCTCCATACATAGCGTTAGCCCCCTATCACCAGAAAACAGTCAGGACTCACATACCACCAGAATGGGATTGGAAGACCAAGGTGGAGCTGAGTCCTCGATTGCCACTGGTCTTCGTTACTTATTAATCTTCCCCAGTTAATGACTTTGGGGTTAGCACAGAAATTCATGAATGTAAAAACATTTTTTATAATCCTATTTCAGTATCACTGGTTTCCTTGCTATTTATACTATGTGGTTTTCTTTCCATTTTCTGCATTAAAAACATTATTCTGAGTAGTCCATAGGCTTCACCAACAAAGGTTAGGAACCTTGGATCTAAGGGGTATTTGCCTGGTGGGCAGGTTTCTGATTTCTTTAAGTGAAGCTTGTTTCCTGAGACCTGTGGGCAGCTTGCCTCCCTCTCTACCAAGGGAACCCATTGAAATACTGAAATTGGCACATTCTAGCCAAGTTCAAGGGTGTATAAGTCCTGCCCTCCTGTTCTAAGCCTCTTCATGCGTATAGATTTTCTTTTCTTTCTTTTTTTTTTTTCTCAACCGAGACAGCTATCTATCCCCCAGCGTAGAAATTCAAACCTGACAGGCAAGTCCGAGGAGAGAGAACCAATGTTATCTCTGGTTTGAACAGCGCTTTTATTGTGCTATTGTTGCCAGTGAATCACCCAGCCTCCTTTATGACAGAATAACCCAGACCCAAGAGAAGACAGGGAGGCTCTCTTTTATTTCAGATGGCCCTTGGGTTCCTCTTTTCCTGTTATAAACTTAATTGCTTCCTGTGAGTTTGTCTGGTAAATAGGGCCTTGTTACCTTCCACCTGCTTCAACCCAGAGCCACTAACTCCTTCAACTTTGTTTACAGAGAGGAGGAAGATTTTGATTGATAGAAAACATTTTTTGCTTTTTATTTCTGGCTTTGTTAGAATCAAGTACCCAGTGAGCATGAAACTACCTGGGAGGGAGTTGATTACCAGAGAATTATGGGTTAAAGCTGGGCTTTTCAGGGCACTGAAGTACAACTTGGGGTACCTGGAAATTTTTGTTCGTTAGATGCTGACTGGTAAACAGAAAGTTATTGCCTTGCCTAAAAGGGTAGTGCAGATTTCTGTCCTTACTCCTAAGCTGGGAGACACAGGCCCAATGTTTCCATAACCTCTTTGCAGTTTGAAAGGAACTGGCTCATCCTGGGCTGGTTGCTTTGTATTGTACTCTTTTATCTTGTTGTTTTTTATAACCAAGGCTTCAGGAAGGCAGTAATTGCAAGTTTATGAAAACCCCTCCCTATTTTCAGACTATTGCTTAATGAAGACTAGGTTACTTTGCTCCAGGCTGTCTGCTGGCAAAGATGTTTTGAACCTGGGAATGTTTTTAAAATAACTAGAATACATATTTACTCTCAGCAATTGTTTAGAATTTGACCCACTGGTGTATGGCAACTTTAGAAACTTTGTGGTTCTGAGTATCTTTTTTTATTTCAAATGTCTTAAAAAGCAAAGAATAATTTCTCTTTATTGAGCTTAAAAGCAGTTGTAAAGAATAGGTTCTAAAATTTCACCTCAGTTTGTCAATCAACCAACATTTAAGTGCATGCTGGGAGTTGGGTGTTGTGCTAGGCACTGAGAATTCAGACAAAAATGAAATTGTCTCTGCTGTCAAGAAGCTCATGTTTGATTGGAAGATAGAAGGGACATATAGAAATATCTGCAAATTACATGGAGAGGAATAAGGACTGAACCTCATTTCATTAGGATAAACAATTTCCAGAGGAAGAAAATCTCTCTCAGTGCCATTCTATACCTTCTCTGAGTCTAAGTATTAGAGTCACGTAGAGTACTGATACATTAAATGACTTGCCTAGGGTCACGTAGATGGTATGTATCAAAGGTAGACTGGAAAAAAGGTCTTTCTCATTCTGAGTGAAAGTCTCTATCACGTACGAACATACAAGCAACTGTGGGATGAAGAAAAGCTATTTTTATTGAAGGTGATGCTTGGCCTGAATTTCAAAAAAAGGTAGGGAGCCTAAGAGGCAGAGGTGAACAGAGGTGAAGAGAGAGCGTGGTCCAGGCATGGGGAACAGTCAGTACAAAGGCATGGAGATTGGAGATATGATGTGTCATATAAGAGGAAAAGGAGGAAAGCCATTTAGGATGGACCAGAGGGGTCAAAGTCAAGGGCAGAAATAAGATTAAAATGTAATTGGGAAATGTTTAACAAAATAAATAAAAATATTATGCAACATGGATGATGTTAATTTGTGGTTTTCCTGTGCTGCCCATAGAGATCATTTCTATTTGAGTTTAATACCACTGGGCTGAACCGAAATAGAGCAATTTATAAGACTGGAAAAGTAGATTGGAGCTAGATTGTAAAGAGCTTTGAAACAGAAATTTCTGTCTGACCCTATAGGATAGCCACTGGATTTTATTGAGAGGGAAGTGGCATTTTCAGACTTGGTTTGGGGAAGAAGATGGGAAATCCTTCACAGAAAGCCATCATTGAAAATCTAAAGTCAGAAACATGAAAGACATAAATTTGTATGAACCTGTCTTTTTCCCAGATTATGCTTTCTGTGATATGAGGAGGAGAGGGGGGAAGCTGAGACAATTGTGGGTAAATTCTATCAAGAATAAAAGGAAGTCTGAGGTTGGGCAGCCAGGTGGCTCAGTGGATAGTGTGCCAGGTCTGGAGTCAAGAGGATCTGGGTTCAAATGTGGGCTCAGATATTTCCTTGCTGTGTGACCCCGGACAAGTAACTTAACCTCCATTTCCTATCCCTTACTACTCTTCTATGTTGAAACCAATACTTACTATCATTCTAAGACAGAAGGTAAGGGTTTAAAGAAGAAAAAAAGGCAATTGAGAGGCAGCTAAGTGATGGAATAGATAGAATGCCAGGCATGGAGTCAGGAGGATCTAGGTTCAAATGTGGCCTCAGACACTTCCTAGTTGTGTAACCCTGGGCAAGTCACTTAACCCCAATTGCCTAGCCCTTGCCAGGCTTCAGTCTTAGAATGAATACTAAGACAGGATATGAGGATTAAAAAAAAAAGTCTAAGATTGAAAATCTTCCCTTACATCTAAATCTGAAAATTTTCCTGAGTTTCTCATATTCGCTGTTAATTAGTGATGCATCTAGTCTTATCTTTTTATTAACAATAATAATTTTATTATGTGTTTTTCTGTTCAGAATAGTCATACCTCAAAGATCAACAGGTTTGGAGTCAAAACCCCAACTGGTTAGAAGTCTTGAGTCTGATACAACCTTTATAAACCTCTCTGAGTAGGACTAGATAATCCTGAAGTTCCTATGTTCTTTCCATGTGCCTTCTCTGATTGTTAGCTCCTGGAGGGTCTGGAATATTGCAAGATGTAGCCGCCGTCTTGGAGGTCCATTTAACTCATGAATTTTGGTGAAAACCATGCAAGCTGCCTTGTACATATGAATCACAGTTTCCTGTGTGAGCTCGTCCATATGGCTACTTCCTCCATTATCTCCATCTATACCTTCTCATTCTGGGACTCTCTTCTGTGTCCTCCCTTTAATCCCCCATAGAAGAGTCTATTGTTAAGGCTTTGACCTTTCTTCTAGGTCTTTAAAATAGATCATAGCTACCACTGCAGTGTGTGGCTTCTTCTCTTGTCTTTCATTCTTACAATGGTGCCTGGTCAGCTTTCTTTCTCATAATACCACTCTTAGGCAATAGCTTTCATGTAATTTCTTGCACATCAGTTGCAAGTAGTAATAATAGCCTGAATTTGTATAGTTTTCATAATTACATAGTACTTCTTGTGCCTTTTTCCACTTGATTATAGAGACTCTGAGGTAGGAAATGCAAATATAAGTATCCCCATTTTTCAGATGAGATGACTAAGGCTCAGAAAATTTAAATGATCTATCTGCCCAGTGTCCCCTAGCAAGTGAGGATCAGTCTGGATCTGAGCCTGCTTCTTGACTCCTAGTCCTGGAGTCTTTCTTCCTTTGACATAAGGATAAAACTGTGTTGCCTTTGGATTTCAAATGTACTCTGCCCAACTCAGTCTTCAGACACTTTCATTTAAGCTTACTCTGTTGGCACAACAGCAGCCAGATCCCAAACCCTCTATTTAAAGTTGTATTCAAGCCTGATGCCAAGGCGGAATACAGTGTGTTTGTTGCTTGTGCTAGACTTTCCCTGTAAAGCCTGTGTCGTGTGTGTGTGTGTGTGTGTGTGTGTGTGTGTGTGTGTGTGTGTGTGTGTTTGTTTGTGTATGTTGACTTTTCCCAAATGGACTTTATTGGCGAGACTTAAGGACTTATCTACTAAATGCTGTGCTTGGGGGCAGGAGGTGGTGTCTAGATTTGGACAGAAAGATATTTGGCAGATGATCTGAAATGTATTGTATACTTGCCAGCAGTTGTAGGACTTGAGGTGAATTCAGTAGTTTCCTAACTCTGAAGGAGGTCCTATGAATGACTCATATTAATGCATTTAATTTAGCTAGTCTGTTAACACTTTAATTTGAGAACTATTGGCGACACCCAGATTTCTATGATTTATGAGATGATGGGGTGATTTTTTTATCAACACCTACATCCAGTATTTATTCGGTCAGTCAGCAGGCATTTATTAAAGTGCTCACAATGTGCCAGGGACTGTGCTGGCAATACAAGGGAGGGCAAAGACAGACAATTTACTGATTGGCTACAGGGTTTAGAGCCCTTGAACAAGAGAAGGATTAACAATATTGCAACATAGATATTTGTTCTAGGAACTCTAGGTCTGAGTGGCCCAAAAATAACACTTTTCATTATAAATTCTATTAGTCATCTAAGGGGACCCATTGTTCCTGTATTGTTTCGGGACACTCTCTGGTCTTGATCTACTCCAGAATTTGTAAGTGGTTGAGTTACCAAGACTGCCCTGACCCTCCAGGTTTAGTCTAGAAATCAAGCAAGGCAAATATAGATTGTTAGAAAATCCTCGTAAAATTCCACTATGGAAGAAATTTCCATATAAATTTCCAAGCATTTCCTTTCAGATATCATTTGCCTCAAGCAATGTTTGATTAATATTGAAGAACAAGGAAATAATTTGTTGCTGCATGGATTTATTCATGGTATTTTATTTACTAATAAAAAAGTTTAGTAGGATATATATGTTCAATACAACATTTTGAAGTACAAGGTACTAGACATTTATAGACAGATATGACAGGCCCTGCCCTTGATGAGTTTACAATTCAACAGGGGAGAATCTCCTTAAATTTTTTGTTGTTATTGAGTTGTTTCAGTCATCTAAGACTTCATGACCCCATTTGGGTTTTTCTTGGCAAAGATACTCAAGTGGTTTGTCGTTTCCTTCTCCAGATGAGGAAACAAGATTTTACATTTTACAGATGAGGCAAACAGGGTTAAGTGACTTACCCAATGTTACACAGCTGGTATCTGAGCTCAGATTTGAACTCATAAAGATAATTCTTCCTGATTCCAAGCCCGGTACTTTATTTACTGTACCACTTAACTGTCATTCATATACATAATAATTCAAGAAAAGGTGCCACAAGAGAGAAAGTATAGACAAAGTACCTAAGAAATTTGAAGATAGGAAGAACAGTTCATTTATGTTAAGAAGACTTCTTGTAGGAGGAGCATCTTCTTGGACTTTGATAGAAGGAGAAGGATTTCAAGCAGTGTAGTCCAGAGGAGGAAGCCATTCCAGACGTAGACCCATTTATATAAAAAATGAAATCAGGATGTTGGATATGGAGAATGAAAAGAGTTTATTCAGCAAAGGCATCCCTTAAAAATGGATTTTGAAGTGAGAAAAATCTATAAGATGGAAATCTTTTTTATTCCTAACATTAGTATTGATTCAGATGAAGAATGAATGATCTCAGTTCCCATGACCTTAGCACATGCCACTATCTTTCACAATTATTACCTGCATTAGTCAGTAATATTTATTTACCCTAGTGAGTCTGAGATACTGGATTACATAAGTGACCCCCAAAGTAAGTAAAATAACAAATCAAAATTGAAAGGCGAAAACTTTTTTATTCAACACTTATTGAACTACATGGTGCCATACATTCTCTTGAATCAAGTCTGACTAAAATTTTTTTCTTAACTATTTGGTACCAAGTTGGTGCAGTAGATAGAACTTGGCTTGGAATCAGGAAGACCTGACTTCAAATGTGGCCTTAGATTCTTACTGCTGTGTAGCCCGTGGCAAGTCGATTAACCTCTGTCTGCCTCCATTTCCTCATCTGTAAAATGGACGTAATAATAATAACTTACCTCTCATCATGGTTTTGAGGATAAATAATATTTGCACAGCACTTTGCAGACCTTAAAGCACTATCTAAAATGCTAGCTAACATTATTGTTATTTATTACCTTCTCTTTTTTCTTGTTCTTAACCTCAGACTGTCTCTTTTATTATTTCATCCAAAATATGTAGCTATCTGTGTGGATGTTTTTCTTTGAATTGGAAGATGGAATACAACTTTAAATAAAGGGTTTGGGGATGTTAGGTTGGAAAATAACATTGATTTATTTGTTTGGCTTTCTGCTAGCCTGAGAAACCTGTTTCATCAGGTAATGAACAACTGTACCCCTCCCAACTAGTAACTTCCAGGGAGAGATTACTCATCCTATCATTAAAATTCCTCCAAATCATCTATTCCTCTTCACACTAGATTAAAGTGAATCTCTTTGACCGATAGACAGCCACTGGGCTTGGGTAATTTTTATGTGAATATATTTTTGAAATGGCAACTTTGCCTCTCCCATGTTGAGGAATGTGTTATTTGGAGGACATTGCTGTTTTAAGAACTTAATAAATGAGAGGTGGGTGAGATCTCCAGGGTCCCTTTCAGCTCTAAGCTCTCTAAACTCTGTGTAGTTTTGGTATGTGAACTTTCACCTGCCATCCCTTACTATATGGCATATAGGTAAAACTATGTAAAACTGGTCAATGAACTTATGAAAATTAGCATGGAATGTGGGATGGGAAAGAAAGTCTCCTGTGCTGACTGATATTACCTTATAGAGAATAGCTTGTGATGTGGGTGATAGGAGGAAGGATGGATGGGAGAAAGGAAGGGAAATAGGAAGGGAAAGGAATAGGAAGGAAGGTAGATGGGGAAAGGAAGGTAGCTGGTCCTACCAGCCCCAGTGGGAAATTGACCCTGAGCCCTTTGGGGCTCAAATAAAGATCAGGAAACAACTTAAGTTTATAAAACAGCTAGGTTTATTTAGGTAGGAAAAGTTAGGAAAGGGAAGGTCTAGGGAAGCTAGGAGGTAGATCTCCAGATATCTAGGCTCTTTCTTTCTCCAAAAAGGTGCTTTCCCGGAAAAGGTGCCAAAATTGCCAGCTCCTCTCTCTCTTATACTTTCTCAGACACCTCCCACAGAGGAAGTGGGAAGTGTCTGAGGAAGTTGTGGTAGGGAGTCCTGGGAGTTGTAGTCTCCCAGGACTTAAACCTTTTTAAACTGCACAAGCTATAGCTATTCAAATATATCACTCTATTCAGTGACCCCTTATGCTTTTCTTTATATGGCAGATAGACCATTAGAGCATAAATAAATGATAGAGAATCTCAGGTTCAATTTATTCATAGCAGCTAGGTGATGTAATAGGTAGAGTGCTGGGACTGCAGTCAAGAAGATTCTTTTTTAAACCTTTTTGTCTTAGAAGTGATACTATAAGTTCCAAGATAGAAGAGTGGAAAGGGCTCAGCAATCCGAGTTAAGTGACTAGCTCAGAGTCATATAGCCAGGAAGTGTTTGAGGCCAGATTTGAACTCAGGACCTCCCATCTCTAGTCCTGGTTCTTAATCCACTGATCCACCTAGCTGCCCCAGGAAGATTCATCTTCATGAGTTCAAATCTGGCCTCAGATAATTCCTAGTTGTGTGATTCTGGGCAATTCACTTAACCCTGTTTACCTCAGTTTCCTCATATGTCAAATGAGCTAGAGAAAAAATATGACTATCCATTCCAGTGTCTTTGCCCACACTCCAAATGGTGTCACAGAGAGTTGGACACAACTGAAATGATTCGGCAAGAAAGCTGTGTACAAAGCACAGTGCTCACTGTGTCATATAATTGCCTTGAATGTGCTGCTAGGCAGAGCTCCCTCACCCTTGTTGAGCATCTTGATTCATGGATTTATTGAAAAGGAGAGATGAACTAGAGATCAATCAGTGGGTCATTTATAGTCATATTATGTGCCAGACATAGGAGCAGCTAGATGGTTCAGTGGATAGAGCCCTGGGTCTGCATTCAGGAGTTCATATCTGGGCTCAGATATATACTAGCTGTTTGTCCTTGGACAAGTCACCTAACCTCCATTTGCCTGGAGAAGGAAAAGATAAGTTGTTCTGGGATATTTTCCAAGAAAACCCTTTGGAGAGTGTGTCCACAAGATCACAAAGAGTTAGACATAATTGAACAACAAATGGGTCAGACATTGGGCGAAATCCTCAGGATACAAAGAAGGGAAAAAAGGTATAATGAGGGAGACAACTTGAAATATACATATATGTATATACATATGAGAGAGAAGAAGAAGAGAGAAACATAGAGAAGAGGAGTGAGAGAAGAGACAAAGAAGAGGAAGAGAGATGTAGAGGAGGAGGAGAAAAAGAAAGAAGAAGGAGGAGGAGGAGGAACAGGAAGATGAGGAGGAGGAGGAGGAGAAAGAAGAAGAAAGAGGAGGAGAGAGAAAGAAAGAGAGAGAGAGAAGAGAAGGGAAGGGAAGGGAAGGGAAGGGAAGGGAAGGGAAGGGAAG
>NC_058132.1:279950624-280062078 GCF_016433145.1 Gracilinanus agilis | reverse complement strand
AAAGGAAAGGAAAGGAAAGGAAAGGAAAGGAAAGGAAAGGAAGTGATTTCCTGAGTGAAAATACTAGCAGCCTATAGGATAGGATTTCAAGTGGGCAGCAGCAGAGTTCAGGGTGAAGAGCATGGATCAGGAAAGATTTCCTCATAAAACTGGATTTCTGTTGCATCTTGAAAGAAGCTAGGGAAGCTAGGAAAGCTAGGAGGTAGAGGTGAATATAATGAGAATTACAGACATAAGAAACAGCCAATGAAAAGAAGTGACCAGACAGGAGATGGAAAATATTATGTATAAAGAATAACAGGGAGGCCAGTGTGTTAGATCCTAGAGTGTGTTGAGAACTGAAAAGGTAGGATTTTAAAGAGCTTTAAAAGTCAAAAATAGAAATTTATATTTATAGAAAATTTCTGACATTGATTGATTTTCTTTTTGTTCTGTCATAACTGTGTTATCATGATGACAAATCAAGGTTGCATTGGATTAGATGACTGGGATATACTTTTGGGGAGAATAGACATTTAAATATGCAATCAATCTGAAGAATATCATATATTTTATTAAATAGAAAGAGGTATTTCACCTTGAATTGGATATTTGAGAGATGTTAATTCCAGAAAATAAGAGAAACACATTTAAGGAACACATTAAAATAAAATAATAATGAAGTTCCTTAGCCAACTCTATCTTTACAGTTTATCCAAAACTTTCTCTTTTCTGGTATTTGGAACCTTCAGGAAAAGGTTCCGGCTTAGATATTATTGTAGCACCCCTTTTGGGCTACCTCTCCAACTCGGCAATAACAATTTTTCAGGTTGGTTTTCCATAGGAGTAATTACTCATAGCTTCCATGGTTACCTTGTTGGTTCAGCCTAGCCCCTACCAGTGAACTTATTTTTAATAATTAGTCAATAGACATAATTGGCTCAATGCTAAAGCCTTTACTAAAATGGAAGTAGCAAGAATATTAAAAACATTCTTCCCCTCCCACTCTATCTCCCAAAGCTGGAGCACACTCTCACAAATAAATGCAACACTCATGGGAAGAATGGGCACAAACTTAAAAGGACATTGCTAGTGAAGCATATGTTGCTCAAGCAATGCACACCTTCATTGCTATAGGACTTTATGTCCTTTCTCTTCTCCTGGGGCCCCCTTCTCCTTCCCCTGGGTATAGCATCTCTGCTGCACATTATTCCACTGGCTCCCTGGGTTTCCTCCTCTCCACAGCCTAAGTTTCAATCACCAGGGCTAGTTCTCTCTTGAATTTTTACTCTGGTCTTTTCTCTGTGACCATAGATCTCACTTTTTGAAGCTGCTTCTCCTGTCCATCTTCTGGATGTGCTGTCTCCTTCTAGGTGAGTAGTTCAATTGCAAGATTCTCATGACCTGCATGAATAAATGCAACAAAAAAAAACCTTTGATAAAATATAACATTCATTCTTATTAAAAACACTGGAAAGTATAGTTATAAATAAAGTTTTTTTTCTGAAAATGATAGGAAGCATCTACTAAAAACCATCAGCAAATATTATTTATAATGGGGATAAGCTAGAAGCGTTCTCAGCAAAATCAGGAAAGAAACAAGGATGCCAATTATCACCAGTACTATTTAATAAAGTATTAGAAATGCCAGCGATAGCAATACATGAAGAAAAATAAATTGAAGGAACCAGAATGGACAAAAAGTTAATAAAACTATCTCATTTTGCAGACAACATGATGGCATTTGTGGAAAATCCTAGAGATTCAACTAAAAAGTTAGTTGAAACTGTCAATCATTTTAGTAAGGTAGGACAATATAAAACATACCCACATAAATCATTAGCATTTTTATATTACTAACAAAGCTCTTCAAGAAGAGAGACAGAAAAAGATACTCCATTAAAAATAACCACAGATAGAATAAAATACCTGGGAGAATATGTACCAAAACAGAACCAGGACCTATATGAACATAATTAGAAAATACTTTTTATACAAATAAAGTCAGATCTAAATAATTGGAAAAATATTAATTGTTCATGGATAGGCAGAGCAAATATAATTAAAATGCCAATCCTACTTAATCTACTTATTCAATGCTATCCCAATCAAATTGCCAAAAAATTATCTTACTGAACTAGAAAAAAATTAACAAAAAATTTATTTGGACAAATGATCAAGAATAGCAAAAGAATCAATTTTAAAATGTAAAGGAGGAAGCTCTAACAGAACCAGATTTTAAACTGTATCATAAAATAGTAATTATCAAAACTATCTGGTATTGGCTAAGAAATAGAAAGGTAGATCAGTAGAACAGAATGGACATACAACAAACTCTAGTAAAAGATTATAGTAGTCTTGTATTTGACAAAAGTATAGATCAAGGCTATGGTGAGAAGAATTATTTGGCTAAAATTTCTTGGACAACTAGAAAGTAGTTTAGCAGAAATTATATATAGACCAATGTCTTACACCATTCACTAAGGTATGATCAAAATGGATACAGAAATCCAAACACAAAAGGAGATATAAGCAAATTAGAAAAACAGGGAACATATTGCCTATAAGATTTATGGATAAGAGAGGAATTTATGAGTAAGCAAGAGATGGAGAGCATTGTGAGGTGTAAAATGATTAATTTTGGGTATATTAAAAAGGTTTTCTATGGATACAACAAATGTTGCCAAGGTTATAATGTAAGCATAAAATTGGGAAAAGAATGTTTGCAGTCTCTTGGATATATATAGAAAACTTTGTCAAATTGTGGGAATAAGAGTCATTCCCCCAGTTGATAATAGTTTGTATAAAGAAATCAAAGTCATATTTAGGTACATGAAAAAATGCTCCAAATCACTACTGATTAAGGAAATAATGAAAAGAATTCTGAGGTATCATCTCATACCCATCAGATTAGCTAAAAAGACAAATGTTGGAGGGGATGTGGAAAAATGGGACACTATACACTATTGGTGGAACTGTGAGATAAACAATTTTGGAGAGCAATCTCATATTATGCCCAGAAAACTATAATATTGTGTTTTTCCTTAGACTCAGCAAAACCATTGCTGGATCTATTTCTCAAGGAAATCAGGGAAAAAAGAAAAAGAACTACGTGTTCCAAAATATTTACAATATTTCTCTGTGATGGCAATAAACTGAAAATTAGGATATCCATCAAATGGGGGAATGACTAACAAATTGTGTATGATTGTGACTGAATACTACTACACTGTAAGAAATTATGTCCAGATTAATTTTTTAAAAAACTTGGGAAGAACTACATGAGATAATGAAGAGTGAAATGAGTAGAACAAAAAGAACATTATATACAGCTATAGATTTGATATTTGAAGAATAACTTGTCAATGTTCACCTCCAGAGAATGAACTGAGAAGTGTAAATATGAAAGACATAATCTATATATTTTGCCAGATGTGGGGAGGGGAGGTAGAGGCTAAATAACAATAAATAAATGCATTTTTGAAAAGTTTATGTTTATATTTTACTATAGTCTATTAAGTGTGCCATAGTGCTATACCTAAAAAAACATAATGTAAATATCTTAATTGCAAATACTTTATTGCTGAAAAGATGTCTGTGATCTATGGGGATGAAGGTACCAACCTTTGGTAAAGGCTCAGAGTCAACATTGGATTCCTGCTTGGGATACTCTTTTGGGCTGGCAGGTTTAGTTTTCATAAAGGCCATTAGGAAATGACCAGTCTTTTACTAGCTAATAGTCAATCGCCTTCTTAATTCTGTTAGAGAGAACTTCATATTTCATAAAGGGATAGCAAGGCAAGTCTTTGTTTCTTATACTAATATATTACATTTATGTCATAGTAATTGGTCATTAATTATTATGTAAACATCAATATATAATTATTCTACAAGTCAGTGCTTAATGTATTGGGTTCTTTTTGACTGTCTAGACTTTTAAAAGTGATGGAGGAAATGGGAATGTTGTAAATTAAACTTAAAAGTGTGTCTTGCAGTTTTCAGAGAGCTAGTTGTTAAATGTTTATTAGAATACTCCTACCTAGTACCTTCTATTCTCTGTTGTCTTTTCCCCCTTGTTTTCTATGATTTCTGTGAGGGAGGAGAGAGAGGCTAGACCAGTTCTCCTCTACTGCTCAATCAACAATATCTATTATAAAAAAGCTTGATGCTGTGTATTGACTCTGCACCCTCTTCTTTACACACAGGCAGGCTTTTGGGGGCAGGGAGGGTTTTTTTACATGTATATTTGCTAAGCTCTCTGTATAAAAGGGTTAATTTTATAAATGAGGACATGCATAGGAAATGAATAGATCTAGAAATTCCTGGATCTCCATGACCTACATGGCATGTTCTACCAATGACTGTACCTTTCCCTTAGGGAAAGAGAAAAGTCTTAGAAGACTGAAATAATTGTGTAGCAGTGGGGACCGATGACCCAGATTGCTATTGACTGATATGCTGTTCTAAGTGCTGGGACCCCAGCTGGCTCTTTGTTGTGGACACAAACACCCAAGACCCAGTTGGAGATCACTTAGTTGTGTTTCCTGAGTGGAGAGATGTGCCAAGAAAACACAAAAAGTGCTGAAGGAGATCCGACCTTGATGACTTCTCTTTCTCACTGTGGAAGAAGCTCTCTCTCCCTTTTTACTTATTCATTCTGTGTTAGCAGAATTATTATGAAGGGGGTGTTAAAGAACACCAAGAAAATCCAGTTGTTCTCCAAGGCTGAAGTAAGTACACACTGATTGGAAGCCTCCATGCCAGTGCCCTTCCAGACACTATAGCTCCCCCTCCCGAGCCTGGGCTTGAGGCTTTTGCTGAACTGCTAACCTTGTCTAGGAGGCAGACTTTGAGATTGCAAACTTCTCCAGGGCAAAGGGCATTTGTTCTGGGCTGCCCTGATCCAGGCGAGGAAAGGCAATGCTATACACAGAGCACCTTAATAGATGCCCTTTGACTGACTTTATTTTTTATGAGGTCCATGATTTCTGGATTGAAATATATGGGCTGCACGATAACAAATGCAGGGGAAACACACCATGTCTTTAATCCTGGTCATGGCCGAGCCCAATAAGAAAGATGGTGCCTTCAACCTTAAGGCATTCTGATAGTATTTCCTCTGATTTATTTTCTTTTTCACAACCAAGAAGCAAATAAAATATTTTATCACCTTTTGGGTAGACTTGGTGTCTTTTTCTTCGTTTCATTGCTTTCTGGGTCTATAAAAACCTTTTACCTTTCTGTTTTTAATAATTTAAGCACAGGCATCTGCTGCCTCTCTCACACTTAAACTCAGTTCTCTTTCTCATGCAATGTATTTCAAAGCTCCTGGAAAAGCAGATCTTTTTTTGGTGTGTGTGCCAAAAATATGCACATGTTTGAGATGACATACAACAGATAGGGAGAGACTTTGAATAATAGCTATAAAAATATGTTTTTGAACGTCATCCTTGGTGAAGTAGATATTTAAGAAGATGCTAGGCATTTAGGGATTGTGGAAGAAAAGGAGAGTAGCTTTTATGTATTAGTTTAAGAAAAAAAGACTTCTAATAATAGCTCTCATTTTTGTAGGCTTTTAAAATTCATATGGCTTTCCCACAATAATCCTGTGAGATAGTATAGGTTATAATTGTCTTCAATTTACAAGTGAAGGAACTAAGGCCAAGAGAGGGGGAGTGACAGCATGATCATGTCATTAGTTTCAGAGCCAGGACTCAAAACTCAGGGTCCTAGAACACATGGTCTTTCCAATTTCCCTGAAATGTGCTGAATGATTGATAATAGCTTACCATGGAAAACAAGTTAACTGCTGTGAGGATTGTATTTAGGAACAAATTAGAAATCTCAATCTATGAGTTGCATGATTAATGAAGGATTCTAAGAGATGGAGGTAAGGAGTGAATACATCTCAGTACATGCTAGGTTCTTTGTTTTTATCAGTTGACTATACCTTGGGAACATAGTGTCAACCTTAATTTTCAGGTGTCATGGTGTCAACCCTAATTTCTGCTTGTGGTAAGTTCTCAATAATGTCTTTTCTCAGGGGAGTCAGCTTGATAGCAATGAAAAACTATTTCACTGTAGATGTTAATAATTGTCCTTGGGTCATTTTTCAGGCCTGTTCAATACTTTGTGACCAGATTTGGGGTTTTCTTAGGAGAGATACTACAGTGGTTTGCCATTTCCTTCTCCAGCTCATTTTACAGATGAAGAAACTGAGGCAAAAAGATTATGTGACTTGCCCAGGGTCACACAGTTAGTAAATGTCTGAGGGCCAGATTTGAACTCATGGAGATGAGCCTTCCTGATTCTAGCGTTTTATCTGTTTCACCACCTAGCTTCTTCCTTCCTTCCTTCCTCCCTTCCTTCCTATCTTCATACAAGTCTCAGATAAAAAAATTATTGAGTAGGATGGGGCTAAGAACAGTGTACTATGGCATGCCACTATGGCATCCACATACTTTGCACATGCTGGCCAAGTGCAGCTAGAAATTCCATTTTTGTATACTTTCTTCCAGTCCATATTTTTCTATCCCATTCACAAGAATTTAATCAGAAAATTTGTGAAATGTCTTGCTTTTGAGGTGTATCTTTGGCATTTCTTTTATCTATCAGACCATAGGAATAGGAATTGGACCTGTGATTTCAATGATCTAGAGAACTCCTAGGTAAGTAAGAATTCCCTCTTCTGTTCTTTTCAGTTTTAAGTCTTTTGCTCCTTTGGATTTCATATTGTTTTTATCCTGAGTCCAAGCTGAATTTTCCCTGTGCCTCTTTGGGCAATAAGGGAGCAGTTCCTTTCACCTGGTATCCCTCAATCCCTCTGCCATGATAGGATGGTATCTTCTCAGAGACTTATGGCCTTAGAGAGTTGCCTAGAGCACCAAGAAGTTAAATGACTTGCCCAGGATCACATAGTCAGTAGTGGTAGAACTTGAACTCAGATCTTCCTGACTTCAAGGCCAACTTTCTAATGACTATGCAATACTGCCTCATATCAGACCATAACTCTATTTTAAAAGTAAATGAGAGGAGGCTGTTAGGTGACTTAGTTGATAGAGGGCCAGACCTGGAGATAAGAGGTCCAGGGTTCAAATCTGGCCTCAAATACTTCCTAGCTGTGTGATCACGAACCAGTCACTTAATCCCCATTGCCTAGCCCTTACCTCTCTTCTGCCTTAGAATTCTAAGATGAAAGGTAACAGTTTAAACAAAGTAAAATAAGTTCATTGAGCATGGATTTTTCTTGTTCAGCTCATATTGACTTTTCATGATCAGCTCTCAAATGCTCTTAAGCCATCTATTTAATAGTCTCTCCCAGAATTTTTCTGGGCTTTAGTTTTCAGAATCTATTTTTGCTCCTCTTTTAAACACTGCCATTTGCCTCACCTTGAGGTGTCATGATTTCTCGGAGCTCACCGGCCATAATTCTTCAATTGTGTCAGCAAGTTCTTTCAGTAGCTGGGCTATGATTCATCTGAGCCTGGAGTCTGGAGCTCATTTGAAGCAGAGAGATAGGTACTCTATTATTAACTCCTTGACTGTCTTGGGCTTCAATTAATGATACCTCTTGTGTTCTTTTCAGTTTGAAGTCTTTTGCTCCTTCTGATTTCATCTTGTTTCTGTCCTGAGTCCAAGCCGAATTTTCCCTGTGCCTCCTTGGGCAATAAGGGTGCAGTTCCTTTTACCTGGTATCCCTCAATTCGGGTTGGTTCAGGCAAATTGGCTGGTCAGCTAACACTTAATGAAATCTTTTCTCATCCTGCTTTCTGCCTTGTAGAAGGACTTTGTTTCCACTTGGTAGTTGCTGTTTGAATGAGGAAATACAGAGCTTCCATTTCTTTTAGGAGATCCTAGAGCAGAGATTCTCAGCCTGGGATCCCCCAGACATCCAGGAGACCATAGATTTCAAGGAATACATGAACTTGGATTGGGGGGAAAAACCCATCTCTTCACTAATATCTAGCTAAAATTGAGCATTTCCTTTAATTATGAATGTAGACAACAAACCACAATAAGTATTATAATACTTGTGTGACTATCACCTTTAGAAGTCATAGATATTTTCATATTGCATTACCATTGTTACAGATATCTTAAAATATAATTTGCACTCATCACTACTTTGAAATTACTGTAGTTTTGAGGTAGACTTGCCACTATAAATATATATTACTTTCCACTATATATGTATATTATATATTTGTGATCTATAAATATCTACACATATATGTTGAAATAGTTACCAAAATATTTCAAAAATAGATTTGTGATATGTGTCCGTATATGAAGAATTTATTTACTTATTTACCAGATTAAATTAATTATTTACCAAAATATTCACAAAATAACCTCATGACATACATCAATCGTAAATTTATTTTTAAATATTTTGTGAACTATTTTAATATACCTTTTGACAATCCTATTTATTTCATTTTATGCATTTGAAACCATTCTGAGAAGAGACCCATAGGTTTTGCCAGACTTTTGAAGGAGTCCATGGCACAAGATAAGATTAAAAATTCCAGCATTCAAGATATTTCTTGCTAACCTGCTTGTCTCAACATTTAACTCTGGTATTAACCTGCATAAATAGTAACCGTAAGAAGATCTATATAATTTTAGTTCTCTTACTGCCACCCCATGACTGTAGAGTGTACCTGTAGTCACCGTTCCCTTAGTTACCTCTTGCACCCTAATAATCCATATGGAAGACAATATAATAATAGCCTCTCCAGAGGGACATCCCGTACCAACATCAATAGTAGAAACCTTCTTCCCTACCATGATACGCTTATTATATAATACATGCCAGTTGCTGCAGCATTAGATTTAAAATGACATTTTGCTAAATCTCTGGCTAAAAACTACTCTTCTCTTTATCCTTACTACACCCCCCACCCCCAGAAAAAAACCTCCATAAAAAGCACAAAAGACTGAGTTGAAATGTCTCATCTGTTTTCATCCTCAGTCGAATTATTTTTGAAGGTCTGAAGTGAATCAGTTCAGCTGTGTTTATATTTTCTGGAGCATGAAAAATGGTGTTTCATTTATTAGTTGGGGAAGAGATGGGAACCAGATGCACAGCTTGGCTTTTCATATTGCAGGTGGAGTTGGCAGCATTGGAAGTTAGAGAAATGATCCCCAAGCTTGTGCGCTGAGTAAATTGGATCAGCATTAAAGAGAGGGAGAGAGGGAGCAAACTTGGACTATGGTGGCACCATCTTTATGTTTATATTTCTGATTGTACTGCATTTGTTGGAAAATGGCTTTTATTTTTACATTGTTGGACTTTTCCTACTACTTCTTTCCTTCAAGTTCTCTGCCAGTTGGCTGGGATGGGCAGGAACTCTCTAAACTGGTTGGGTTTCTGCTTTTAGTTTCATGGCAGGCAAGAGATGTATTTATGACATTTAGTCACCTTGCTTTTGCATTCTTCCATCTGGTTATTTCCTGCTGTCTCCCATTCCACTTCATTTTGTTTCTTTGAGAGTCAGAGGTGTCATTTTTTTTTGCCAGGAAAATAACATGTAAATTATTTTTAAGTGGCATTGAAACAACCCATGAATTGCTTTTTGGCTTAAAGTTGGGAGAGCTTTCAGAGGTAGCAGTAGAATACTTTCCTGTGTGATATCTTAGGGATTGGAATTGCTAATAGCTGTGAACAAATTCTGTGCCATTTGGGCATATCCTTATCCATTTGCTGCATTGTACTGCATGAACAGGCATATTTGCAAAGCCCTTTTTACAGAAGTCATAGAATTTTATCCAGACCTACCACCTAAAAGATGATAATGCAAAAACTGGTAGTTCTAGAATTCTGCTCTATCTCCCTATAGTATGGTTATATTTTAGCAATAAAAGATCAAATTTACTTTCCTGTTAAACTCAACAGATACTAACATTGTAGAATCATGCATTTAGGATCCAAAGGGACTTTAGAAATTTAGTACAGCCTCTTCATTTTATAAGGGAGGAAAGCGAGACCTGGAAATATGAAGTAGCTTGCCTAAAGCATTCAGGAAGTAAGTTGCAGGAGTGGGAATTCAGGCCAGATTCTCTGCCTCCAAATCTAACTGTCTTTCTACTGCACCACATTGCTTCTGCAGTTATTGTTCCCATTTTTATAGGCAGACAAACTGAGACTCCTAGAGATTAAATTTAGTTACCTATGGCCATAAAGCCAACAAATATCAGAGAAGGAATTCAAGTCTTCATTTTCCTGCTGCCTAATCCACAAATGTCAAATCTGTCCATTACACTACACTGTCTTACTAGGTTTCCAAGACTATTTGTCTAAAAGATTTTTTGTAATGACCTCTTATGGAAAAAAAAACCCAACAAAACAACTAAAGACTCAAGAACAATAAGTGTTTGGGCCCCAACATAGCCTGTACATTTTTTTTAAGTTTATTCGTGCCTTTTTCAGTACTGCATTACCTTTCCTTTGTGTGCCTGCTCCATAGAATGCAGAACTTCTATATTTTTTCATATTCTAGAAATAAAACTTATTTCAAAAGTCACTTTTTATTTTTTATCCTCTTGAAGGACTTAAAATAGTCTATCTTTTTGGTTCTATTCAAAAGGTTCAGAACATTGTATTATTCTCTGTCTTTTTAATCAAAAGACAAATCAGAGGCAGAAAGGAGGTTCCAGGATGTGATTTAATTGGCCCCAAAGAACAAAGGGTTAGAGTAGAGGGTATCTCAGTACATGCACAGAATTTGTATTCTATGATATGCAGATTGAACCCAAACCCCACAACCAGCAGTAAGTCACTTTAGTATAAAAAAATTTTTTTTAACTTGGACATCTTCCCACTTGTGCAAAGATACTGCATCTAGGATCTTAGAAGCCAGAAGAGTGTTTTATGAGCTACTAGGAGCTAGCACACCTTTTTCAACCTAGCAAATATTGCTTTCCTAAATACTGTTACTAGTATGCTCTGTCAAGAAATTCATCAATTGATAGACTTGCCTTTCTGAAATGTGCTTTGAGCCTTCCGAAACAGGATGAAACCTTTCTCCTTTAAAGCTTTGCACATTGGGAATTGCTTTTTAACTAACCTAAGTAGAAGAGGGTACATCCTGTCAACTTTCAAGTCCTGACCTACCACAGTGAGGAGGGGAGCAACATTTCTAGGCATCTTTGTCACAATCCTGTCCCCTTTTAGCCCCTCTCTCATCCTAAGATTCTTTTCTGTTCCCTCAAGCTATGATTCTGCAAAGGATTTGGAAGGCTTGCACTTGCTTTCCTTTCTGTTTGTGAGTCTTCCTATACCTCCAAATGCTGGTCTTTCAGGAAGTGGAGAAAAAGGAAAGCTTATGAATCAGGTTACAAGAAAGGATTAGAGGAAGTCTCAATTTCAGGTAGCATAATTATGGGTCTTCAGTGGGGATTAGTATGTTCTCCAATTATGCAGATGACTTTCACAGCAAAACAAGGTACTTTGCCTCTCAGGTGAAGCCCACAGATATCTTCAGTATGCTACTGTTTGACAGTGTTGTTATGATTTCCAAACCCTGAACTTTGGTCTGTGAATAAAAGACAAAAACAATTGTTATAAGGGCATGTCACATTGAAATAGTGCTGTGCTATTGCTTGGTTTACAGAAGCAGCTATGGCTCAGGAATTAAGAGCACGGGGTCTGATGTGACGAAAATCTAAGTTCAAATCTAGCTTCAGACACTGTCTAACTGTATGACCCTGGGGAAGTCGCTTAACCTCTGATTGCCTGACAAAGAATCCAGAAGATCCATTGGAAGATAAAATGGCAAACTACTCCAGTATCCATGTATAGGGTTTTCCAAGAAGGCACAAAGAGCTGGATAAGAATGAATGACTGAGCAACAGCATCATTCCATTTAGCTGGTACTCTATAATTGTAATTTATTTTCCCTTATCTGTGCCCAGTGCATCTTTGATTGGAGGATTTATGAATACCCACAAGATTTTCTCCTCATCCCCCTCCCCTGCAAATTGTTATTCTCTAGGAGCTCATCATCAAAATGTGGATAATAGAGTTCCTAGGAAGTTTCAGTCTCCAAAGAAGCAAAATTATATGATGGGTGTAAATAAGATGTGTTGGAGGATGGAAAGGGAGGAGTTAATCAGGACACCACTGATCAACTGATTTTTCCCCTAGCCAGTTTCTAACATTATAGAAAGTAAGGGGCAGGTAAGAGGTATACCAAGTTGTTAAAGCTTTACATCAGGGGTTCCTAACTTTTTTTGAGTCAGAGACTTTTATATCGGCCTAATGAAATCTATGGACCCCCTTTCCAGAATAATGATTTATTGCCTACATTCATAATTGAGGGAAATGCTAAATTTCAGCTAGAGGCTAGTAAAAATAAGCATGTAATTTTTTTGCTCCTCCAAATTCATGCTCACCCTAAAACCTATTCATAGATGCTGGTTAAGAACCTCTTTTAGATGGCATGAAAGATGTTTCTGCACTTTAATAATGAAGAAGTATTCATTCAAGTTGGATGGAATCAGAGCAAATTTGTCTCTGAAGTATCAGCCATATTTTTGGTGGCCCCTTAAAACAGGACATAATAGGAAGGGAATCCTAGTCAGTCAGTCCATTGAGGCAGTTCCAAGGGTGTAGAGGACAAAAAAAGAGAATCAGATATGGAGGGGGAGTTAGTACCTCTGGTCATGCATGAGGAGAGGATTTTTATCTGCTTTTACCCATCTACCATACCTTGAACTTGACAGTAGTCACTCCTTTGATATACTAATAATATCCTGAACATAAAAATAATAGCATAAAATATCATCTAAGATATATATACGGCTGGGGAAAAAATGTGGACTGCTTGTGAGTGATAATTAGGAGATGCTGCGCTTTGACCCACCTACTGATAAAAGATCTATAGAAAGGCCTCCAACACATTGGGTGTATCCCTTGTGGAGGAGTGAAAGGGAATAATAATAATAATAATAGTAATAATTGTATTTATATAACACCTATAATATGCCAGACACTGTGCTAAGCACTTTACAAATATTATCTCATGTGATCTTAATTATAATAATAGTTAGCATTTATATAGCACCTTTTTTGTGTTGGGGACTCTGTTAAATGCTTTACAAATGCTATCTCATTTGATCCTCACAACAACCCTGGGAATTAGGTGCTATTGCTATGCTTCTTTTACAAGTGAGGAAACTAGTAAGGGCTAGAGATTGGATTTAAACTCTGGCCATCCTGTCTCCAAGCCCAGTGCCTTATCCACTATATCACTCAGTTATAGGATAAGATTTTCATGATTGGATTGCTATCTGCACCACTGGATAAAATCATGGATATTTGAAATCTGTCCTATAATGAAATATATCTTACCACAAGTTTAGAGAACTATATTTATTATGGTTCTATTGTTTCAGTTGAGTCTGACCCATTTGGTTATCTGGGGGAAAATACTGGGTGGTTTGCCATTTCCTTCTCTAATTCATTCCAAAAATGAGGATACTGAAACAAATAGGAGTAAGTAACTTGCCCAGGGTCACACAGCTTGTAAGTGTCTGAAGCCAAATTTGCACTCAGATCATTCTGACTCTAGACCCAGCACTTTATCTCCTGCACAACCTAGTCTGCCCCATAGAGAACTATATACCCAAATCTATATAAACTATGAGCGATGCACATTTAGATTTAAATAAAAAAGAAGACATAGTATTAGCACAGTGGGCATAAGCACAAATTGGGAAATCCCAATAGATATAGATTATATAGGTATGGATTAATAAGTAAAGATTAATGCAAGGGGTCCTGAATCTACATGCAAACACATGTTTTATAGATTGAATAAATAGCATGGTAAGAATATTATTATTTTTCAAATGCACATAGATGTTATGGTTAATAAAATACAAATGTATTTTAAAGTGTTACTGAATTCATGGTAGTGTTTTTCATAATACATTTTCTTAATAAATGGATTGTGCAGTTATCAAGGGGGAATATAGTTAATGATTTTTTTAATTGTTAAAGATGGGTTGTTATATTTGCAAAAGTTTACATTTCTGCTCTATTGGAAGGAGCACTACTAGACTCACAGATGCTTCCCCTCCAATTCATTCCACACTCAACTACCTACATGATTTTTCTATATTAGATCTCGGACAGCTTTCTTCCTATGTGCTCCTTAGATATTTTGTATGTACCTGGTTGTTTGTTGGCTCCTTCATTTGAAAGTAATCTTCCTCAGGACAAGGACTATTTTTTTCCCTTTTTAAAAATTTCCTGAATATAGATAATGCCTGGCATATAGTAAGTGCTTAAGAAATGTTTGTTGATTGATTTAGTCAGAACACATAGGTTCAATTCCCAACTTTGCTTGTCATTTTTATATGACCGTGGGCAAATTGTTTCTTCACTACACCAGGCCTCGGTTTATTCATCTGTAAAATGGAGAGATTGAACTAAATTATCTTCATGTGCTTTCTAATCCCACAGTTCTATGGTTCTAAAATTCTGGGAACAATTTAGGCAAAAGGCACAAAAGCCAAACAGTTGGGCATGGCACTTAACTGGTTGCAAAAATTAATAAAGCATATATTTATTGCAGCTCATGTCCCCACTTCAACTAATCTGTACATTAACCAGATGCTAATGGTAACTCTTGAAAGAATAGAAAGAAATTAGTACCATGGTTGTCACTAAGTTGAACTATTCAAAGAATAATGTTCTCTCCCTCTTTAAATTTCCCACAGCACATATACCTTTTTTCTTGGTTTCATCATTATTTCTCTTTCTGCATCTCTCCATAAGCTCATTGAAAAAAGGGTCTATGTTGCATTTGTCCACTAGCATCTGAACCTTTGTAGGTAGGCATATTTTTGTTGAATTGAAATGACAACATATTAGTAATACTACCTGGGAAGAGGTCATTGCCTTTCTGAAGTTTTGTTGTTGTTATTGTACAGTTCTTTCACTCTTGTTTGAATCTTTGTGACTTCATTTAGGGTTTTCTTGGCAGAAACACTGGAGTAGTTTGCCTTTTCCTTCTCCTGTTCATTTTACAGATGAGGAAACTGAGGTAAACAGAAGTAAGTGATTCTATCCACTGTACCATCTATCTGCTGGTTGTGACAAACCAGGATGAATAACCTAATTTTGTTCTCGTTTTCTTTGTCACTTTCAAATCTATCTACCAATCTACCTACCTACCTACCTATCTGTCTATATAGATAGATATCTCTTTCCTTACTTTTCCTATTTGACCAAAAGGTCCATTAAAAAGAAGGTTTGGATATCCTAAGAAAAGAGATCTGACCTTAGATCAGAAATACTTGAGTTTAAATCCCATCTCAGACACTAGCTGTGTTCACCTTGGGTAAGTTCCTCAGCCCTTCCAAAGCTCAGTTTCTTTATCTATATAACAGAAATATTAATAGCACCTAATTCACATTGCTGTTGAACATCTCAAATTAGACAATACACATAAAGGCCTTTGCAAACCTTGAAACACCACATAAATACCAGTTATTACATCAATCAAACTAATTCAAATGTCTAAGGAAAAACTTCAATTTAAGATAACCGGCAATGAAGAGATTTCTTTGAGAAAATATGCCTATAAAACTCCACAACTTTTATTAATGACAGTGAGAAATGGAACTTTACTGGCTAGTATCATAGAAATCTGAAGTTTGAAAATACCGTTCCTTTTGTAACTTGCAAGTGGGGGGATTTTGCGTTGCCTTACTTTGCTTTTGGAAGATTTAATCAGCATTTTCTGTCAGACAAGAGAGATGCCCCAGCTTCTGAGAAGACAACTTGTCAGTCTTGATAAATACAAATAAGATGATGTTAAGCCCCATGTGAAGAAATGAAGTGAATACTTTTTTATGATTTGAATACAAAAAGACAGATTTACTCCAGGCTTTGCAAGTTATTTCCCCTCCATGATTCAGCAGGCATCATGGTTGTAGATACAGGGTTATATGCAAGTACACAGGGGAAACAACCCTGATTTAATGGAGCTTTGCTTCTGGGCTGTAATTTCTCCGAAGCAGCCAGAGTTACCATTTTAAGGATGGGGAAACTTAAAGCTCTTGTTTCCTTCTGTCCCAGTATTCACATGTTCTTTCTCCTTTCGATTTTTATCTTGTCTTAAAAAATACACAAAAAACTTTCTTTCAGATTTCTTTTTGCCCATTCACAGTCTGGGAAGATGGGACTGGTGTTTGTTTGGTCCACCCTCAAGGAATCCCAAATCTGTAGACAGAAAGGCAACTAGAATTGAAAAAAAATGTAGTGAAAAGAATTTTGAGATAGACATGAGTCAGTGGTTTATATTAACCAAAATCTTATGGCTGTGAAGAAACTCCATATTTTTTTTTCTCTCTTGAAATGAAAGTCAAAATTGTATCAGCCAGGATAATTAGACTGCATATATGGAGATACATCCTGAGATGATCCTACCTGTTGTGCAAAAACACTTTTATAACACTCAGCTGAGAAGACACTCAGCCAAAGACACCTCTAGAGCTATTCTCCCTAACACACCATTGTTGACTTGCTGATGAAAGCAAGGTCAGCCTTGGATATGACTAGTGAGGCCACTGTTTTAGACTTAGGACCTCTAACCCTAGAACTTTGGGCCAATAGGTGCATATAAGTATCTCCTCTTCTGAGTTCTCTGTTGCTCAATTTAATGCAATCCAAAATTCCCCCATTACTTCCTCACCAAGGAGTGCAACCTAAGTCTTGAGAGTGAGACTTAGTTTTAGCAGGATTTTAGGTATAGGGATAGAGGGAGATCTCAAGAATATAGCAGTCTTGCAAAAGGCTCAAAAAGTTCTATACTTTGGCCTTATTGGCCAAAAGTTTGGACTAAATGTAGTAGCACTTATGTTTTGTGGAAGCCAGAAATGAAGGGATATTCTTTTAGGGTGCTTGACCCTCTGAGGTGGCATCCTAGACATGGAGACGGCCTGAGATGGTCATATGCCAGCATCTGGCAGTTGTTTGGGGCTCTAGCTGCTCAGCTCAGAAATATTCTAAAACTAGAAAAGCACTCCCCAAATTGGGTATGTTCCTATATGTTAGCAGACATCAGCAGAGGCTGATAGGATTTGAACCAAGGCTAGGAACTTGTTGAAGACAATCTGTCACCTGCTCAAAATTCTGGAATGTTCCTTCCTATCTTCAATCATTCAATAAACTTTTATTGAATACACAGGACATTGAGTGCATTGCACTAGAGAATAGAGTTGAATAAGACAATCTGAAGGAAGAGTTTACATCAGTGATTCCCAAAGTGGGTGCCACTGTCCCCTGGTGGGTGCTGTAGTGATCCAGGGGGGTGGTGATGGTCACAGGTGCATTTATCTTTCCTATTAATTGATATTAAAATTTTTTAAATTAATTTCCAGGGTGCTAAGTAATATTTTTTCTGGAAAGGGGGGCGGTAGGCCAAAAAAGTTTGGGAACCACTGGTCTACATAATAGAGAGGATCATGCAAAAGGTGCATATAACTATATTGTAATGAAACAACATAATACTTGTGTGAATCACAAGAGGAGCCCAATCAAAGTAGATGATTAATATATAGACTGGTATAGTAGATAATAGAGGGAACACTGAAAGCTTCTTATCCCACTGTGAAACATCTCCCTCCAATGTTAATGTTAAAACATTAAAGACAGATTTGTATCACTTGGGTCTTACAAAAAAAGATTTTAAATAATTAATAGAATTTGAATACCCTGTTTCCATTTCCCCTTCATCTCTTGTTACAGCAGGTTTTTTTTTAACCTATGCCTATTTTGAACTTTTAATAAATAAGCATCGATTATAGTGATGATTGCTTGAAGAGTAAGTCACTGATATTACCCTAGCCCTGACATTTATCAAAGTTCTCTTGAGTCATTTAAATAATTTTCTAATTGTTTTGACTCCAGTCCCAACTCTTCCTCTCTCCATGTCATTGAAAGGCTAATCTTTTTTTTAATTCAATTTTTTTTCAGTTCCAAATTTTCACCCTTCCCCTCTGCCTCCCTCACTCATTGAGAAAGCAAGAAAACCAAAACTTCTTATAAATGTTTATAGTCAAACAAAATAAATTCCTGCATTGACCATACCTAAAGAAAGGACAGAGGGGGAGGGTGAAAGGGAGAAGAGAGAGAGAGAGAGAGAGAGAGAGAGAGAGAGAGAGAGAGAGAGAGAGAGAGAGTAGAATGAAGGAACAAAAGAAGAAAGGGAAAAAAAAGACATTTTCAGCCTGTACTTTGAATTCATCAGCTCTTTCTCAGAAAGCAGATAGCATGTGTCATCATGAGTTCTTTGTAACTGTGGTTGATCATTCTGTTGATCGGAGTTCCTAAGGCTTTCAGAGTTGTTTATCTTTAAAATATTATTGTTACAATATAAATTGTTCTCCTTGTTCTGCTCACTTTGCTTTGCATCAGTTCATACAAGTCTTCCCAGGTTTCTCTAAATCTGTCTTCATCATTTATTACAGCATAGCATAACTTACAGCATCACATTCATATGCCATAATTGCTTAGCCATTCTAATGGGCATCTCCTCAGTGTCAAATTCTTTGCCACCACAAAAGAGCATGCTATAAATATTTTTGTACCTATAGGTCCTTTTTCTTTTTCTGATCTATTCAAGATATAGTACTAGTAATAGTATTATTGGGTCAAAAGGGTATGTGCACAGCTTAATAGTTTTTAGGGCATAGTTTCAAGTTGCTTTTGCTTATCCTTTTAATTTCTTTTTCTCATCTTATGCTTGATTCTAGCTAGTATTTATAATAAAGTGTTGAATAGGAATGATGATAATACATCTTTGCTTTACCCTCAGTCTTATTGGAAAAATCTCTAGCTTACTCCCATTACAGATAATGCTGGGTCTTGCTTCTAGGTAGATATATCTTATTATTTTAAAGAGAGATCCATTTATTCTTATACTTTCCTGTGTTTGTTTTTTTTTTAAACCCTTGTACTTTGGTGTATTGTCTTATAGATGGAAGATTGGTAAGGGTGGGCAATGGGGGTCAAGTGACTTGCCCAGGTTCACACAGCTGGGAAGTGGCTGAGGCCGGGTTTGAACCTAGGACCTCCTGTCTCTAAGCCTGACTCTCACTCCACTGAGCTACCCAGCTGCCCCCTCTTTCCTGTGTTTTAAACAGAAATTAGTGTGGTATCTTGTTAAAAGCTTTTTATGCATCCATTGATATGATTTTTATTGTATTTGTTATGATCAATTATATTTATAGTTTTTCCAATCTTTCACTAACCTTGCAATTCTAGAAGAATAAATCCAGCCTATATGATCTTTCTGTCATGTAATCTTCTTGCTAATATTTTATTTAGAATTTTTGTATCATTCATTAGGGATATCGTTCTACAGTTTTCTTTATCTCTTTGATTTATGTATGAAAAATGTATTTATGTGATAGAAATAATCTGTAAGACTCCTCCTTTTCCTATTTTTGAACAGTTTATATGGATTGGAATTAGTTGTTCTTTAAATGTCTAATTTCCTTAGTAGGATAGCAGTGAAAAACAGAGTTTTGTTAATTAAAAAAAAATAAGAGAGTAGAGGGTAGGTAGATATGAAATGCGTGAATTTTCAGGTGAGATCACTGTATTATTAGTTTAATGAAAGTATTTTACTTTCTTGCAAGAGACTTCTCATTAAGAGGGATTAATCTGTAACTGTAATGTAAAAACAAAACACATCAATAAAAATTTAAGTATAAAAAATTAAAGAAAGCCAGAAAGGTAATAACGTAATAAAATTAGCTGGTTACACAAATAAAAAAAATATATAGGTCTCCAGATTCCATTGATATAATTCTCTTAGAGCAGTGATGGGCAAACTACAGCCCATGGGCCAGATGCAGCCACCTAAAATGTTCTATCAGGCTGCGCGACATTATTCCTAATCTGACAAATACAATGAGTAGGATACAATACAATGAAACTTCGAAAGTGTTGCCTTAGAAACAGTCTGATGGATGAGCATTTCCTTTCTTTGGGGCCCCTCTTTAAAAAGTTTGCCCATCACTCTCTTAGAGCCATGTGGAATGGCAGTACCTGGATTGATACATATAGTTGCAATTTGTTACACAGATTACAATAAAGAACAATTTAACTTGCACGTTCCAAAAAGCATTCATACTCAGTGGATTATATAATATAGTATAACCAGAATTCTACCTTCTCTGTGAAACCATTTCTTACCTTCCTTTTCCTACTTTGTTGTTTCTTTAAAAACATTTTTAAAATTTTAATAAATTTCCACATGAGTTTTTTTGAAGTTTTGTCATCCAAATTATCTCTCTCCCTTCTTTCTTCTCTTCCACCCTCCTGAAGCTGGCAAACAATTCAATCTGGGTATAAATATACTATAAAGCACTGGTCATCAAAACAATATGGTACTGGCTAAGAGATGGAAGGGAGGATCAGTGGAATAGACTCGGAGTAAGTGACGTCAGCAAGACAGTGTATGATAAACCCAAAGAACCCAACTTTTGGGACAAAAATCCACTATTTGACAAAAACTGTTGGGAAAATTGGGAAAAAAATGGGAGAGATTAGGTTTAGATCAGCATCTCACTCAACATCCCCACACTGAGATAAATTAAGAATGGGTGAATGACTTGAATATAAAGAAGGAAAGTATAAGTAAATTAAGTCAACCCAGAAGAGTATACTTGTCAGATCTATGGGAAAGGGAAAATTTTAAAACCAAGCAAGAGTTAGAAAAAATTACAAAATGTAAAATAAATAATTTTGATTATATTAAATTAAAAAGGTTGTGTACAAACAGAAACAATGCAACCAAAATCAGAAGGGAAACAACAAACTGGGAAAAAATCTTTGTAACAGAAAACTCTGACAAAGGTCTAAGTACTCCAATATACAAAGAGCTAAATCAACTGTATAAAAAAATCAAGCCATTCCCCAATTGATAAATGGGCAAGGGGCATGAATAGGCAATTTTCAGATAAAGAAATCAAAACTATCAATAAGCACATAAGAAATTGTTCTAAATCTCTAATAATTAGAGAAATGCAATTCAAAACAACTCTGAGGTACCATCTCACACCTAGCAGATTGGCTAAAATGACAGCAGGTGAGAGTAATAAATGTTGGAGGGGATTTGGCAAAATTGGGACATTAATGCATTGCTGGTGGAGTTGTGAATTGATCCAACCATTCTGGATGGCAATTTGGAACTATGCCCAAAGAGCTCTAAAAAAGTGCCTGCCCTTCGATCCAGCCATAGCATTGCTGGGTTTGTATCCCAAAGAGATCATAGATAAACAGACTTGTATGAAAATATTTATAGCTGTGCTTTTTGTGGTGGCAAAAAACTGGAAAACAAGGATATGCCCTTCAATTGGGGAATGTCTGAACAAATTGTGGTATATGCTAGTGATGGAATACTATTGTGCTCAAAAGAATAGTAAACTGGAGGATTTCCATGAGAACTGGAATGACCTCCAGGAATTAATGCAGAGTGAAAGGAGCAGAGCCAGAAGAACATTGTACACGGAGATTGATACGCTGTGGTAAAATCAAATGTAATGGACTTCTCTGTACTAGCAGCAATGCAATGACCCAAGACAATTCTGAGGGATTTATGGAAAAGAACACTACCCACATCCAGAGGAAGAACTACAGGAGTGGAAACACAGAAGAAAAACAACCACTTGAACACATAGGTTGATGCGGACATGATTGGGTGAAATGACCACACCAATGCAACTATCAATAATATGTAAATAAGTCTTGATTGATGACACATGTTAAAACCAGTGGAAATGTGCGTTGGCTATGGGGTGTGTGAAGGGGAAAGTAAAAACATGAATCATGTAAAAAAATTATAATAAAATCAAAGAATTGTCTTGTATCAATTTATTACTGTTAGTAGTAAAGTCTATCACATTTGATCATTCTACAATATTGCTGTTACCGTGTACAATGTCCTGATTCCCCTTTCATTCTGCATTAGTTCACATAGGTCTTTTCA
The DNA here is from genome assembly GCF_016433145.1 of Gracilinanus agilis. Lineage (NCBI taxonomy): Eukaryota > Metazoa > Chordata > Mammalia > Didelphimorphia > Didelphidae > Gracilinanus > Gracilinanus agilis. Next base: position 280,040,089 of record NC_058132.1, on the reverse strand, counting down.
GCTCTTTCTGAAGTCATCCTGTTCATCATTCCTTACAGTATAATAGTATTACATTACCATTATATACCACAATTTGTCAGCTGTTCTCCAATTGAGGGTCATCCCTTTAGTTTCCAATTCTTTGCCACCACAGAGAGAGTGGCTATAAATATTTTCATACAAAGAGGTGCTTTACCATCTTTTTTAAAAAAAATCTCTTTGGGATACAGACCTGGTTGTAGTATTACTGGAAGAAAGGGTATGCATTCTTTTATAGCCCTTTGGGCATAATTCCAAGTTGCACTCCGGAATGGTTGAATCAGTTCACAACTCCACTAGCAATGCATTAGTGTCCTAATTTTGCCACATTTTCTTCAACATTTATCATTTTCCTTTACTGTCATATTGGCCAGTCTGATAGGTGTGAGGTGGTATCTCAGAGTTGTTTTAATTTGCATTTTTTCTAATCAAGAAGAATTCAGACCATTTTTTCATTTAATTATTGATGGTTTTGATTTCTTCATCTGAAAACTGCCTATCCATATCCTTTGACCATGTGTCAATTGGGGAATAACTTGGATTCTTATAAATTTGACTTAGTTCTTTAAATCTTTGAGAAATGAGATCTTTATCAGAGAAATTTGTTATAAAAATTTCTTCCAGTTTGTCTCTTCCCTTCTAACCTTGATTTCATTGGTTTGCATATACAAAATTTTTAAATTTAATATAATCAAAATTATTCATTTTACATCTTATAATGTTCTCTTTCTCTTGTTTGGCCATACATTCTTCCCTTCTCCATAGATCTGATAGCTAAATTCTTCTATGTTCCCCTAATTTACTTATAATATCACTCTGTGTTTAAATCAGATACCCATTTTAACCTCATCTTGGTATGGTGTGTAAGATATTGATCAAAATCTAATTTTTGCCATACTGTTTTCCAGTTTTCCTAGTAGTGTTTGTTAAATAGTGAGTTCTTATCCCCAAAGCTAGGATCTTTGGGTTTATCAAACACTGGACTACTCAGGTCATTTCCATTGATCCATCCTTCTTTCTTTTAGCCAGTGCTAGATTATTTTGATTATTATCCCTTTGTTGCTTTTTTCCTCTGTGATGTCATATACATTTTGTTTCCTGCTTCTCTCTAAGGTACATGTGAATTATTTTTTATTATATTTATGTGTCTCATACACCTTTTAGACTATAAACTTCATGGGGACTGTCTTATTTAAACTTTATATCCTCCTCATCTATCAAAAAGTTCTTTACACGATAGAAGATCAGTACATATTTGTTTAATTGAATTGAACTGAAAAATCATCTCCAAGACTTTTCCCTCCAGGAATGTTTCCTTCCTCTTCTTTACCTACCCAATTCCTCCTTATCCTTTAGCCCTCAATTTTTGCTAAACAATAAGCTCTAAGAAGACAGGAACCCTGTCTTCATCATCATTACATTTTAGCCCAGCGATTTAACATAGGAGGCATTTAATTAGCAATTGCCAAATGAACTTCAAATCTCTCTTCCTCCTTAAAGATTTCCTGATCAGTTTAGCATACCAGTCTCTTCTTTCTGTGAATTCCTGTAGTCATTATACCATAGACCAATATTTCACAAACTTTGGGGGCTCTGGACTCATTTACACAATACAGAATTATTGGGGACTGCTCAGTATGCTTTTTGTGGGGGTAGTAATATCTATTGATATTCACCATTTTAGAAAAGAAAATGTCTTAGTATAAACATGGAAATAGTCTTGACTTCATGGACTCATAGACCTCAGGGACCTCCAGAGGTTTGTGGACCAAAATTAAAAAATTGCTACCCCCACCACACACACACATTTTGTCTCTTAATGATATACTGAGTTGTTCTATTTCCTAATTGTTTTCTATATCTGCCTCCTGTCTCCCCAGTGAGTTTGAGGAGGTATTCGAGGTTAAAGACTATGCCATATTTTTTAGTCTCCCCAGTGCCTAGCAGTGTGCTAACAAAATAATAGATCTTCAGTAAGTGCTTTGATCTCTGATACCCTCTAAGTGGCCCAGTGTAATGGTATGCCAGAAACAGAGAGAGTTTAATTATCAGGAGACAGTTCTAAATTCTGGCTCTCTACCAAAAAGAGATTAAAATTCTAGCTATTTCAAATGGATATGGAACACCTTTGGAGACAAGGCAAATAAGTTCTTTGTTGTCCTACTCTTTTGCTAATGAATTCAAGGTCAAATTTGGTTCCAGGACCAATTAGACTCAGTCTAGAAATTAACTTACAGAGCTTACGTTAGAGGAAAATGCATAGAGCAAGCACACAAGTCAGGGTTAGGGCTCATCCAAAGAGATGAAAAATGATAGAAACTTCTAGTAGGTCACTTGAAATTGCTACAAGAAAGTGAGTCTACAATCACAAGAAGTGTTGTTCCAAATCAGAAAATGCCCTTTAATGACAGGGATGAAGTGTTTTGATAGTCCATTCATTTACTGAGGTGGCAAGAATAAGTTCTTAATATAAACCAAACAACTTAGAAGTTCTATGTAATGTATCCATTTAATTAAAATATCTAGCATTTGTATAGCATTTTATGGTTTGTGAAGCACTTTTACATTTTGCAGATGAGGAAACTGAGGTACAGAGCATTCGAGCAACTTACATAGAGTCACGTAGCTAATAACTGCCTGAGTCAGGATTTAAACTCAGGTCTTCATGACTTCTAATTTAAATAATAGAAAATACTTAGATAGATTATTTTTTAAACGTGAGCCTCAAAATATGTATCATTTTCCACTACCGAGAAAGGATAAATAAGTATCTTTAGATAAGAATATTGACAAGTAAATGAGATGGACACATTTTTAATCTATTCTCTTTTAGGACTTGAAGAGTTTCTTATGTCAGCATAACTGGAGTTATTTATGGGTATAGTAATGAACCAGAAGAAAGAAAGAAAGAAAGAAAGAAAGAAAGAAAGAAAGAAAGAAAGAAAGAAAGAAAGAAAGAAAGAAAGAAAGAAAGAAAGAAAGAAAGAAAGAAAGAAAGAAAGAAAGAAAGAAAGAAAGAAAGAAAGAAAGATTGTAGACTTTTGTGATCTGTGTACCAGAAGTTTCTCAGGCTAAAGAAATCAGAGGTTTGGACAGAAAAAAGAAAAAAACAACTGGAAAAGTGATTGTACCTTGAAGAATCTTTGGCATGTGAAAGGGAAAGATAGGCCTTGCTCCCTTCTCAGAAAGTGAAGGTAAATTTCTAAACCAAGAAAGGGGGTACAATGTAATAAAATGGACTGGGAAACCCTTTAAATGAGAGTTTTCACAGATCCTGACTTCAGATGTTTTCCATACTTCTTGCCAGCCTAGAGAGCCAGTGCAGGAGACAGATTCATGACCATTTCTCTTCATAATTTCCCTTGCCCAATACCTGGGAATTCTCTTCTGAGGGGTGGGGCACTAGTAGACACTAATCCTTCTTGTTAACACTTCTTAGCCTGGTCTCTAATTGAGATTGCTTTTCTACCTACCACAGGTATAGCCAGTACTCACAAGTTATCTGTTTACTGTGATTTCTAGAAATCACACTGCCAATTTTATTGTCATCTTTCTTTTGGCTTAGGGATCAGATTACAAAAGGGAAAGAAGATACTTCTGTCAAAATTGCTTTGCTTATTTCTCTCAAGGGCATCCCCATCCTTGCAGTCACCCAGATGGGCTACATTAGAGTTACCCTTGACTCTCTGGTCTTACTCCCTCTCCTTATCCAGTCAGTGACCAAGTCTTGTGAATAAATACTCCCAACCACGTATTTTGTATCTGCCCTCTTTTCTCCCCTCAGATGGTCACCCCCCCTTCAAGATCCTATTATTTTCTCACCCAAACAATTGAAGGAGCTTTACCTGAAGCCAGAGTTGTGCTAATTAACCTTCTTGCTCCTAGGATCTTCCATGTACAAACTATCCTTCCCAAAAGCACCCAAATAATCTCCCTTAAGGAAATATGTTCTGATCATGTCACTCTTCTGCTCAAGAATCCTCAGCAGGTCCCCCTTGCCTGATGAATAAAATACAAACTCCTTTCTTTGTCATTTGAAGTTACTTACATCTTCCTTCAACCTGCCTTTCCAGGATTCCATGGTATCACCATCCATGGAATCCTCAGGTTCCATTTCCCCCTTCTGTACTGTCCTTGAAATGAGTTCCTTCCTCATTTCTATCTATTAGAATCTGTTGCTTCCTGCAAGACTCCAAGAGATTCCTGCCTATTTGAAGACTTTGTAGTTGCTAATCTTCTTTCCCTCCTCAATTAATCTTATATTTACTTACTTACACATATTTATGTTGCAGCCCCTCCCAAGAAAATATGAAGTTCCTCAAAGGCAATGATTTTTTATTTGTTGGTTATAAGTTTGTACCCTAGTGCCTAGCACACTGACCTTCACATAGTAGGTGCTTAATAAATCTTTATTTTTTATAACTCTTACTTTCTGTCTTAGAATCAATACTGTATATTGCTTCCAGGACTTTGAAAAGTGGAAAGGGCTAGACAATGGGGGTTTAGAGACTTGCCCAGGGACTTATAGGTCAAATTTGAACCCAGGACCTCTCATCTCTAGAACTGGCTCTCAATCCATTGACCCATCTAGCTGCCCCTGCTTAATAAATATTTACTATTTTTGTTTTCAGCTGTATTTTGGTCAAAAGCATGAATTACGTTGAAGCCCTATTCATTAGATAATAGAACCTTCTCTGTGAATGAAGAATATGCCCAATATATAATGAACACAGAGAAAATAAACATAAATAATAGGCCTGCCTACAGCACCTTTCAGCTCACCTAGAGTAGATTATTCCTATGAATTCTTAGCAATTTTGGAAACAGTCAGTATAAAGGTTTTTTAAGGTACACATCATAATAAATTTTCATTTTCATAGGATATTTTGATTAATGCTTCCCCAGTTATGAAAAGCTCTAGAGATAAATTTGGTTTGATGCTGCCAAAGCACGACACTTATAATCTAATGCTGGATGTAATTACCTAGACTAAAGGAAGCCAGAAACACGGAATACATTTATAAAAGTGGAAGTAGGCTGCTGCTTATTGCAAAATTTGGCCCAAGTTTCCTCAACTCTGTCCTTTCTCCAAGGTCTCACTGAATCCTAAGTCTTCTGTAAGTAGGTTCAACTATTGGGCATTTCACAAGAGCATCTGGAAATTAACCTTGCATGAGTGATTAAGCAGGAGAGTTTCTTCTCAAAGCTTGACTGATAGGTCTAACCCTATCATTTCCAACAAAGCCCATGGAGCCTGAACCTATCTGTATATAGTGCCTCTTGGTACTCAACACTACAAAATGGAGACAGATAAGACTGGTTCAGAGAAGTATAAAAAGCCTTGTGCTTCTTTTAGAAGGAGAAGCAGGTGAAATCAAGATGTCAGTAGGATTTTACAGGCTATTCCCTCTCCTGCCTTATTTTTAAGCAAGTCCTTTGGCTACTTATTTGTCTTTTATACTATATAGGTGCAGCTAGGTGGTACAGTGGATAGAGTACCAAACCTGGAGTCGGGAAAACTCATCTTCCTAAGTTCGAATCTGGTCTCATACACTTAACTGACTGTGTGACCAGGGCAACTAGGTAACTCATTAGAGAGAGCATCAAGCCTGGAATTGGGAGGATCTGGTTTCAAAACTGGTTTCAGACACTTCCTAGTTGTATGACCCTGGACAGGTCACTAAACCCCAGGTGCCTAGCCCTTACAGCTCTTCTCCCTTGGACTGATACTTAGTGTTGATTCTAAGACAGAAGGTAAGGGTTAAAAAAATAAAACAAACCTGTGTGACTCTGGGCAAGTCACTTAGCCCTATTAACCTCAGTTTCCTCATATGTAAAATGAGCTGCAGAAGAAAATGACAAATCATTACATATCTTTGCCAAGAAAACCCAAATGGGAACATGAAGATGTGGACAAGACTGAAAACAACTGAACAACAACTGTAAATGGTCTCGTCCCTCTTGCAGAGACAAATTTTTTAGTCACTAATTTGTCACATTCTAAACTTTTCTGAACAAAAGAGAAAGTCAGAAAAGCAAAAATAAAGGAAAAGAAAAATAAGAGAGATGTAGTTACTTTTCGGCAAAAGCACATGAAAGTATGTTCTCTTGAGGGTTAGAATCTGATAATATTGGTAACATTTATGCTTTACAGTTTTAAAAGTGCTTTACATGAAACCACCCTGTAAGAGAGTTAGTATGAGTATTAGTATCCCTATTTTACTGATATGCCAACCAAGGCTGAGGAATCAAGAAACTTGACAAAGATCAAATAGCTATGAAGGGGCAGAACTAGAACTCGGATCTTCTGACTATGCCTACTGTTTTTTTCTACTTATCATCCTTTCTACCTCTCTAGAATCTCTACTGTATCTTATCAGCCAATGAATGGGGAAAGAAGAGGCAATAAACTATTGGTAAGAAGGAAGTAGATCTTTTTCCATGCATGCAATTTACCTTTCCCACTTGAACCAGCAGTTTGTCTTTTACAGAACAGACTCAAATTCACTTCTACAAGGAGATTTTCCCCTGTGTAACCCCACTCCAGACTACCCCACTACACTCTCTCTTAACAGACAACTCCATGTTCTTTTAGTTCTTACATGATCTATTTTTGTTAGTTAGACCTTCCTGTAACTGAGCAGTTTTTACATTTGATATAGGGAGGATCTTTGAGTGGAAATACTCACTGGAATTATCAGAAGCCCCCATGAATAATCTACTTTACCTACAATTGTCATCCTTTGACAAAGACTCCAAGGATGATGAGGTCTTATGTACAATTATAGATGGAAGTTTATTTTTATTTATTTATTTTTGCACATTTCTTTGAAATTGACCTTTTCTTTTTCTAAGGTGAATGCTGTGTAATCATAGAATCAAAGAACTTTACAACTAGTAAGGATTTTTGTCTAGATTTCAAAGTCCTTGATAACAGCAATGATGGCTTCTTTCTTGTTTTCGTTTGGTTGCCTCTATCCTTTCTTCTCTATTGTTCATATATTATTCACTTGGAAAATAAATATTCTTTTCTTATGTAATATTCTAAAATATTTCTCCTTCTCAATCTCACTTTCTTTCCTTGGGTCTTTAAGTTTAGTTTTCATTCATTCACTCATCTCCTGGGATATATCTCTTTTACAACATCTAATAGCCCTGTAGCTTATGGTTTTAAGTGTCCGAAAGAAAATTTCATAACCTAATTGTCCTTGTTGGGATGGTTTTTTGTTACAAGGTGAACCCCCAATAAAGCCATTATTATCCTATTCAGTCTTGGTCTCCTGTATTTCTTGTTTCTCTTCTTTCTCATCTCCCCAGATGTATTTCCATTTTTTCATTGGTATTGGATAAAAATGATCTATATTCCCAACTGTGACTTGTCTTCTGTGCCCTGGTTTCTTTCTCTAACTGCTTATAAGATGTCTCTCTGGAACTTCAAACTCAACATTTCCAAAATGGAGCTTAGAATTCGTTACTCATAGTGGCATAAACCAGTCTTCCTATGTTTGAAACTTTGGCATGGTTTTTGACTCTTCCATACTGTTCATTTCTTATATTCAAGCTTTTCACCATTTCCTATAGATTCTACTTTAATAACATCTCTCAAATCTGTTCCCTTCTACATAGTCCACTGCCACCACTCTAAAACTGGACCCTCATTTCCAACTGCCCAGACTGTTGTGATATCTTCTTTGTAGACCTTGCTGCTTCAACTCTCTTTACTCTTCAATCCATTCTGTTACCAAATTAACTGTCATTTTGATAGATCTAGCCACACAACTTCTCTCCTTCTTCCTTAATAAATAAAGTTCAACTTCAATCTTTTTGGCTTGCCATTCAGGGCCTCCCACAGCTTGTTGACCCTTTACTGTCTCAGACTTATCTAATATTTGTATATTCATATATATCCTATTCTCTAGCCAAACCAGATTATTCTCCTTTTACTACTCCATTCTTTTCCTTCACTTATGCACACAGTCAGTGTTTAAATATATGTCAAATGAACAGCTGAGGGGGCAGCTGGGTAGCTCAGTGGATTGAGAGCCAGGCCCAGAGATGGGTTCAACTCTGGCCTCAGACACTTCTAGTTGTGTGACCCTGGGCAAGTCACTTAACCCTCATTGCCTAGCCCTTACCACTCTTCTGCCTTGGAGCTGATATACATTACTGACTCCAAGATGGAAGGTAAGGGTTTAAAAAAAAATGAATGGCTGACCAACAATCAAATAGCCATTATTATTCATTGTAACATGTTCTCCCACCTCTCAAAGCTGATCTTCAGAGATATTATATAAATATAAATATATCTAATTATAGTTCTTAACAATGCTAATATACATTGATATCACCAACATAGTAATCATGTTCAGATAACATTTGGATTCCCTTATTTCTTTTTTTTGGACTGTGGCAGGGGTTCTGAGCAAAGGAAGACTCATACGATGTTTTTATAAAGGGAGTTGGTTTCTAGATCACTGATAATAGATATTAATCATAAATAAATGATACAGGGAGAAACATACAAGGGAAACATAACTAGTAAACCTTCATTCCACAAAGGTGTATTAAGTTATCTATTGTGCAGTTTCTTTAGATAAGTCTGTTTGTAGGTGCTGGGAATGCTGAGGTAAGCTAGATGGTGGAAGAAAACCTTAATCCTAAGACACTTGCAATTTAATATTTAAGATGCAGAATAGAGTGAAATAAGCACAGAGAAGATACTAAGGAAAATGGCGTGATGAGAATGGAAGAGAGATCGCTTTTATACTTAGGTATAGGGAGAATGTCAGGCAAGACTTTTTGGAGAACATTGAACAAGGGTTGGACTTGGAAAGGGGGGAATAACTTCAAAAGATGGAGATTGGTGAGGGAGTTCATTCTACATGTATGCTTGAGATTTGTTTGTTTGCTTTTTTAAATAGCTTCAAAGGAAAGAAGGCAGGTAGATGGTATATTGAATAGAGTCTTCTTCCTGACATTAAAGCTTGCCTCAGACACTTCCTAGCTGTGTGATGCTGGGCAAATCACTTAAACCCTGTTTGGCTCAGTTTTATCATCTGTAAAATGAACTGGAGGAGGAAATGGCAAATCACTACAGTATCTCTGCCAAGCAAACCCCAAATGGGTCCAAGGATACAAAGGGACATAGGGAATAAAACTCTGAGGCTACTTTGGCTGGAGTTTTGAGCGAAGAGGAACTGAAGTTTTACCTATTGCTTCTTCCTCCATTCATATTGTATTTGTTTTTCTGGGAATAATAGACAGACATAATCAGCAAGGGGGATGGAAAGCCAGGCCTGGAAGTGAGAGGTTCTGGGTTCATATTTGATCTTAGACACTTCCTAATTGTGTGACCCTGGGCAAGTCACTTAAGCCCAACTGCCTCGCCCTTACCACTCTTCTGCCTTTAGAATAAATACATACTATTGATTCTAAGACAGATGGTAAGGATTTTAAAATATATATTTGGCAAGATAATCCTGCTGTGTGGCTCCTAAGACTTATCCCTGAGTGTTGACTCTTATACACTTTGAAGTGGTTTCCAGTGAGCCCTGCCTACACTTACTATCCACTTCATGAGTTTGAGGACCAGAATCAACTTTTCTGTCAGTGAACTAATGAGGAATAATCCAGGAAAGGAATTTGGGATTGTAGCCAATCTCCCATTGATCTAGTTATATATATGTACTGCGTGTGTGTATAATCAGTTATGATTGTTGTCTCAAGAAGCTTAATACAGGAACAAGACCAGAATGTGTGTTTGGTAAGAATCATTGGCCAGCCTCCTGGAAGTATGACTGGAGCTTATCCACGGGGTCATAGCAATTAGAAGCAGGCTCTCTGAGCCGATTTATAATTTGCTTAATCGTTCTCACTGAACTGAACTTCCATTTTTGAGTCAGGAGGTTTTGTAAGAGCACAGGGTAAGAAGAAAGGACAGGAAGAGATGAGGTAGAGAAACTCAAATTGATTTCTCTCATTCCAATAAAAACTGATGCAGCTTCTGGTTGGCAGGAAAGAAAGCAAATGGGATCAGTAACCAGGTGTAAATAAAAGGAGGTGACTGCATAGGTTGATTTTTTTTGTGGTCTGGTTGGAAGGGGAACCCTTCAGGTAGGATGTGGCTGGTAAGTTCTGGAAATCTGTGGTTTATGCCCAGAGCCCGAATAATGCCATTAAAAAGGAATTAAAAAATAATATTCTTGACATAGCATTCAAGCTCTCCTTCCTAACTTGTTATATTCCATTGCTAGTAACTTGGTAGAAAACATCATCTTTGGTGTTAACTTTAGAAACAAATTTTATATTTGGTTCTTGTCCAGATTCAGGTGTTATTCTTTTCTTTGAGACAAAAGTAGGTGTATTTTCTTTCTTCATTTCATTATGGAAGGCTCAGTTTAAATGTTAAGCTAGTCTAATGGAAGGTTCTTTTGACAATGCCAGCTAAGCTCACCTGTTAGGTAGTAAAACTAATTATGATATAAAATTCATTAAAATAAGAACTGTAGAGAAGGAAGTAAGAGTAAATGAGAGAGTTTTGTAGTAAGGTTTCCTTTTCATACTGAATAAGAGAAAAGACCTTTTCCTTATTTTACATTAGGGAGGCAGAAACTGAACTACATGGTTTTTCATTTGTTTGATTGTTTTAAAAAGGTAGGCATATAATTAGCCAACTACCCTCTCTCTTCACTGGAGGAAATGTAGTGCACAGCAGGCTGTTCTCTCCCAGGGTGAACCATTCTTGTTGTCTCTTCTGCTCTCATTTGGATGGGGTGGAGAAGAGACTTTGTGTGAGGAGAAAGACAAGGCTGTAAATTTTTAAGCTGCTGATTGTGGAACAATGTTTCTTTAAAGGTGGCTTCTGTCACCTTTACTTCTCAAGCTGACAGTTTAATGTCCTTTTGTGATGGAAAAAAGATAACTCCAGAGGTGATAAAATTGGAGCCTTATTAGAGTAGCTGCTTCCCTGTTCTCAGTTCCCAGTCTCTGCCTACACCCTGACTTTCTTACTTCTAAAACAGCAAAGGATAGGCCTCCTCTCTGTGTGTGTGTGTGTGTGTGTGTGTGTGTGTGCCAGACAGAGAGAGAGAAAGTGTGTATAAAAGGGACAGAAAGACCAAAAGAGACAGACTTAGAAAAGGTAACAGAGACAAGGGAAAGAGACATACTTGGAGAGACTTTGAGAGAGATGGATCAAGACAAGGAGCTTGAAGTAGAACAGTGAGAGGAAGAGGGGTGGAGGGAGAAGAAGCAATGGTAGTGGAAGACTTGTGAGCCTTTCTAAAACCTAGAATTGTAAGTCAGAGCTCAAAGGAACTTTAGAGATCATTTTATAGATCTGGGAATTCAGGCTTTGAGACATGAGACAAATAGACCACATGGCTAATTAATAGTAGATTTAGGACAGAACACAGATCTCATCCTTTCAGTCCAGTGGTCTTTCCATTAACCCCCACTTCAATCACCACGGTCCACTAGCTAGAATCATTACTTAGGCAAGAAAGAAAGGCTTTTCTTAGGTGAGATGAGTAAATATTGGCTTTGGTAGAAGAAACACAGATTTCACATCCAATTAAGTGGAGTGGAAATGTGTGGGACATGGGAAAGGAATGCAGTTCTAGGACTTTCTGGGACCTCCTTGGCTCCATCAATATGCAAATCATTCAACAGTAGTAAAGTTGAAATTACTAGAGTAAGTAATTTCCATTTCCATCACTGCTAATTAGTATAAGGAAAATGGTGAGGGAAGATGATTCTGTAACCACTTATGAATTAATCCTGAGAGGCAGACCCTGGAGAGGGTTAAAAACTTAATCACAAAATGCCAAATCTGGAAGTAAGCTTAGCAATTATCTTTTCTACTTAATTACTCTTTAAAAAAAAGTAAAAGAACCATAGCCTAGAAGAGCAAAATGACATGCCCAAGGTCACACAAGTGACTTACCTAGTTTGTTAAGCTAATTAACAGATTTTTCTTAAGTACATAAATGTGGAAAAAATTTTTGTCCAAGTATGTTTATATATTTGCATATATTTTGTTATTCAGTTGTTTCAGGTGTATTCTACTCTTTATAACCCCATTTGGGGTCTTCTTGGCAAAGTGGTTTACCATTTCATTCTCCAGCTCATTTTATAGATGAGGAAACTGAGACAAACAGGGTTAAGTGACTTGCTCAGGGTCACATAGCTAGTAAATATCTGAGGCCATATTTGAGTTGAGGTCTTTCTGACAATCCACTGAACCACCTGGCTTCCCACGTATGTATGTATGTGTGTGTGTGTATACACACATATATCTCTGTTGTAATTCTTAATGCGTGGAATATCAACATCCTTCCCTTTGCCACTATGGTATGCTTTGGGGCCAGATGTATAAATGGGAAGGGCATTGGCTGATGGGCAATCCTTCCAGATCCTCGTCACAGTTCGTGGAACAACCCAGATGGTAATGATGTCAGCATGAAGCTCCAAATGTATATTTGTCAGCAAAATCACTATTTCTGAGAAAGGTTTCCATTTTGGCTCAGGCTGAAGATGCCTATGTATCAAATAACAGATGAATAGTGTATTCACAAAGTTCTAATAGAATTTTAATATCATCATTAGCAAAATATAATTAGGATGGGATATTGGGACACAACCCCCTATACTTCTCCCAATATGATGCATTTCAAAGCCAAATGAAAGTGATTGTTGCATTTTCTGTTGTTTTAGATTCTACACACCACTGGTTCATTAGTAAAAATATCAGATGTTGGCTTTGCATAAACTATTAGGTGTTAGTTGATGTGTGTATTATATCATATGGGTAGATATGAAACATCATCACCTAATCAAACTTGCCATGTATAAAATATGTGTCTTAGAAGAATATGGGAACATAGAATACATGCATAAGAAATAATTATTTATGCTATTCTTTGATGACAGAAAATTAACACTTGGGAATCATCAATATAAAGATAATAGATGAAACTAAAAGTAGAAGAGATATCAGTAGGGAAGAGTTGAGCCAAAAGGCTAAAGATCTTGGGCTATGCCTATTTAGGAGGAGGAAGAAAACTTAGGTAGTGTACTTTCATGTAGACCAAAGTAGGATAAAATTTGAAGAAGGGTGGAGTGGGAGTGTGGAACAGTGGGATTAAGGATTTAGAAAGAATAGAACAGGTTTGGAACTGCTTCTCTAAGGCATGCACTTGAGGAACCAACAAGAAACAAGTAAAAGGATTGCCAAGTGGCAGTTGACATATTCCATAGCGGAAATTCAGGGAGAACCATCATTGCTGCCCAAGGCATCCTGCGTGTTCCAACAGGCATCAGCCATAAATTCTAAACTCCCTTTACACTGACTTGCTCTATTAAAGGCACAAGAGGGGAATTCTGTGTGCCTCTCCTTCATTGGGAAATGGATAAAGAAGAAGACAGGGTGAAGAATCAACTAAGCAACTTTTTTTAATGAACAAAGTCTGAGTGAGGTAACAAAGTAAGAGTGAGAATTAACTGTGGGAAAAAAATCTGAAGTGTTTTGGAAGTAGCAAATAGCAATCCTTTTAGTTCTCACCCTAAAGTTGGCTAAACAATTCTTTTACCTTCTTATACTGGCACACATGGTGGGAAAATAGTATGGTCAAGGTGTGGTTAAATAATCCGAACCAAGAAATGGGCATTGCGACAGCCCTTAGGTTCTAATTTACCTCTCATGCAGATCTTCCTTAATAATCTTTGGCATGGCCTATAACCTCTTTGTCTCCAGTTTCTTCCTCCATAAATAGGAGATAATCACTGTGATTATCTCCAATTTATAGAGGAAATGTGATGAAGATTAGTTAAAGCCCAGAAAGTGCTTTGAAGATAAAAAGTGTAGCCTAAGTGGTAAATGGGCTTATAAATGAATAACCTTAGAACCAAAGGTTGGGGGTGCCCCCAAATTCATAAACCCTGTTCCCTCTAAGGTGAATAGAAATAGAAATTGCTCCCGATCAGAGCCAGGACAGTGTGGCTTGCACACTGTATTAATAAAAGTGACTTTTGCTTATGGTTCTTTATGATATAGGATAGCACAGATTTGTAAATCCATTTAAGAAATCTGTAACATCAGTAATGAGGAAGGAAGGAAAGAGGGAGGGAAGCAAGGAAGGAAGGAAGGAAGGAAGGAAGGAAGGAAGGAAGGAAGGAAGGAAGGAAAGAAGGAAGGAAGGAAGGAAGAAAGAATGAAGGGGGGTAATAGTGATAATGTTACGGGGGAAAAAAAAGAACTAACAGAGAATGTTGATAACATTTTTTAAGATGCACAAAAGAGAAGAGAAGGAAGTTGAGGAGATACTAACATGCAGGATGGTTGGAATTAATATGCCAAAATGTATTACATATAAAACAAAAGAAGCTATATAATGGAGATTCAGATGCAATCTTCATATTCTCTTCTTTGCAGAAGATGTTCATATTTGGTGTGTATCAAGTTCAGAATGAAGAAACATTTAAAACAGTGATAGGCAAGGTGCATGGTTTGTTTCAAGCTTGAAAAGGCTGTTCTACACTAGCATTTTATGTATATATATATATATATATATATATATATATATATATATATATATATATATAAACTGCCCTCAGAAGATTTTGTAGTCCTGAAAACGAATACAAAATCATCAACAGCAAGCTTTTATTAGTCATCAACTGCAGTGATTAGACAATAAGTGGATGAGATTTATATATGCTCTTGACTGATTTTTCTTAGTTTCCTCTTTCCTTTCAGGTGTCCTTGAGTGAGAGAGGGAGACAAGGAGCCAGAATCAAAGGAGGGTATGGGGGTAGGGATGTGGAGGAGTGGTGACAGCAGCTGAGATAAAAGGCTAAACAGCAAATAAGGCTGCCTGGAACATTTTCCCAGAGTGAAGATTTAAGGGCTGAGTGGGAAAGTTAAGAGACTTCTAGTAGATCTTTATAAACATAAAAGATAAGGATGGTATAATGGAGAAAGCTCTGGTTCTGATGTGATAAGCCCTGGGTTCAAATCCCATCTCTGGTGTATGTATGTGTATGTAGCCTTGGGCAGATGTCTCAGATTCCTCATCTGTGAAAAGAGGATATTGAATTAGGGGTCCTCTTTGGGCTTTCTAGCTCCAGATCTCTGGATTCTTTGGCTCACAGTCTGGACATAGATGACTACGGGACAGAAATTCTATTCAAGGAAGTGGTGAAGACTGGCATAATTATAGCAGGCATAGTAGAAGATACAGACAAATATGACATGGTTCCTTCATTAAAGAAGTTTACAATCTAGTTGTGATATAGGAAGGGAAGGGAATAAGCATTTATTAATCACTTATTATGTGTGATCCATTTTACAAATATTATCTCATTTGATCCTCATAACAACCCTGGGAAGTACATTATGTCCACATTTTTCAGCTGAAGAAACTGAGGCAGTCTGAGTTTAGATGAATTGCCCAGAATCACACAGCTAGGAAGTATCTTAGACCAAGTTTAATCTCAGGTCTTCCTGGTCCACCATTATCCTGCCAGCTGCCTTGTGTGCTATAGAGACTATAAGTGTGACATAGCAGCATACAATTTAAGAGAATACATAATCAAATATAAAAGTTATAGATAAGCTTGTTCAGTCTTCATTTTTGAAAAGGACTAATGACATCCCCAGGAGATGTCCTGACTTGTGAGTAAATTGGATTTAAGTGAGATAAAGCTGCGTGAAGTAATCGGTTCTACTGTCTCCCTTGGTCATTGAAGTCCAGAGGGAAGGCAGAAGTCGGGATGCCTGGGAATGTAGTGGATAACCTTGGAGTCTTTGATGTCTGACAGACCAACTCATGGGACCAGTTTGTTCTCATTGACACATTCCCCTGAGGATAGGCTTTTAGACAGGCTGCTAGAAATTATCCCAGGTTCAAGAAACTGTGAATCAACACACGCTCAAAACAATAGTTTAGGAGTCTCCACAAATATGTTTATTTTTATAAAGTCAATAGACAAGGAGAGATTGAAGATTTGTGAGAGAATAGAGATGATCAGAGGCAACAATCCTCTATGGAAGATGACATGGAATTGGGATCCCTTATGGATGAAGAGGGTTTGCTTTGACAAAAGAAGGACCATTTCTTCATGTGAAATGAGATGTAGGAGAAAGTAGCAGAAAGATTCTGTTACTTTCAGAAGAGGAAAAGAAAAATGAAATATGAATCATGTTCTTGGCTGGTAAGGTTGAGGGAAAGAAATCTTGGGAAGTCTAAGAAGAAATAAAAAACGTTTGGAAATGTCACCAGAGTGAATGGAATGGTAACTCACTTGGGGAGATTTAAAAGGATTGCCTTTTTGCAGTGAGGATCCAGTTGAGATTATGTAAATAAATTTGTAGTGAAGAAATCAAGGAAGATGTCAAGGAGGAAGTTAGTTGTAGTCTAGACCTTTTAAAAGATGGAGTAGTTTGGAAGGAGAAAAAAACATTCTGGGTAAGTAGAATAGTGTGAGTGAATGGAGTCAGGTGGGAACATGGCAACTTTAAGATATGAATTCTGTATTTCTTGATGCTTTTATTCCTTTTATTTTTTTTGTCCCATCCATCCCAAGGAAAAATACTATAATGAAGGTCAAATTTTATTCTCTATATACTCTTGGAATGTTTTGCAAAGATTTAATATTCTTTAGAGTAAGACCTGTCCTTCCTCTGTTATATGTAATGTGTTTCAAATACTGTTATACTCAGAAATACACTTGAGCATTATGAAAATTAATGATGGTTGGCCAGTTCATGTAACCCAGGAGGAAGGGAATGATAAATAGCTAGTTTTAAACTTTTAAATTGGTTTTTGAAATTGAACTCTGCACCTGTGTTTTTCCTTTACTTTCTGGGAAATCAACTCAAACAACTATTTAAAAAGTAGTGTTTCAAGCTGCAATTAAAATACTTTTAATGTATATAATTTTTCAACTCCCTGTGGGAGTATCAAGCTGTCATTGAGCTCATATCTGTCTTTATATATGTGGACTTCCTTCTGCTATAAGAGGTAATAGTTGTGATTTGTAGACCAAATAATTGTGCTGTGATTTTGTTATCCATGCAGAATGCTGGAATTTTTTATTAGGGTTGCCTTTATAAGGTTATCAGCTTCTAGAGATTTCCTTGAACTATCTACTTCTTGTTTGGCTTTGCAAGAATTTAGTTAGCATGGTAAATCCTTTGTAGGAGAATGACATTCACCCAAACATCCACAACTGGAGGTAGATTGGCTCAAAGCTGCTTACAATGATAAGACAGTTCTTTATTTTATCTGATCCTAATTCTCTGGTGTTTTTTAATGGAAAAAAAAACAGAGCTCAAAACACAATGGGAATTAACTATGTGAAATTGCTAGAGGATAAAGAAAGCAGAGAAGAAAATGAACACTAACAATTCTATGTCCTATAGGAAAAAATGGGCACCACTGGTTCTAAAGCAAAACTAGATATGTACTCCTTGAAGTAGCTGAAGAGTGGCCATCTGATTACTAGTTGGCCCCAAGTTAGTTTTTCAGACCAGGCTAGTGTTTCAGAGGCATCATGTTTTAATGGCATTTTTGTATTAGTCCCAAATGAATTTATATCCTGAAAAATTTTGACTAGATGTAGAGAGGGTGTTCCAGTGCCCAGAAGCTTGTTAGGTACAGGAAGTTCAGCTTTTGCTTTGGGTTAAATTTTAAGTATCAAAGGTATGACACCATTGCCTTTATTTTAGCACTTGTGTGTGTGTGTGTGTGTGTGTGTGTGTGTGTAGACATACACATACATATTTAAACACTTTATTTTAAGCATCCATTTAAAAAAATGTTGAGTTCCAAAATTCTCTCCATACTGTCTGCTCTTCCCCATGCATTAAGAAGGCAAGACATATGATATCAATTATGCATGTGAAATCATGTAAAATATTTCCATATCATCCATATTGCAAAAATAAAAAGAAAAGTAGAAAAAAGTATGATTCAATCCACACTGAGTTCCCTTTCTAGAGGTAGCATTTTTCATTTATGGGTCATTTGGAGTTGTCATGGATTGTTGTCTTGATCTTAGGCAGCTAGGTGGCAGTGTGGTAGCCCTGGAATCAAGGAAACACAGGTTCAAATTTGACCTCAGACACTACTATGTGATCCTAGGCAAGTCATTTAGCCCTAGTCGCCTCAGTTTTCTCATCTGTAAATTGAGCTAGAGAATGAAATGGCAATCCACTCTTGAATCTCTGCCAGGAAAATCTCAATTGGGGTCATGAAGAGTTGGACATGACCGAACAATAGCTTTGTCATAACCAGAGTAGCTAAATCTTTAACAGTTGATAATTGTTCAAAAATGTTGTTAAATTGTACCATATTCTTCTGGATCTGCTCATTCCACTTTACGTATGTCCTTTCAGATTTTTCTGAAAGTATCCTTCTCACTTTTTTTATAGCACAATAATATCCCATCATAATCATGAACCACCACTTGTTCAGCCATTTCCCAGTTGATGGGTTTCCTTTTAATTCTCAATACTTTGCCATACTCAAAAAGAACTGCTACAAGTATTTTTTATACATATAGGCCCTTTTCCTTTTCCTTTTGGATTCTCCAGGGTACAGACCTAGTAGTCAAATTGCTGGGTGTAATTCAGGGTTGCTACAAGAATCCCTTGCATTTGCAAAACTAACTGAAGCAGGGGGCAGCTGGGTAGCTCAGTGGAGTGAGAGTCAGGCCTAGAGACAGGAGGTCCTAGGTTCAAACCTGGCCTCAGCCACTTCCCAGCTGTGTGACCCTGGGCAAGTCACTTGACCCCCATTGCCCACTCTTACCAATCTTCCACCTATGAGACAATACACCAAAGTACAAGGGTTTAAAAACAAAAACAAAAACAAAAAACTAACTGAAGCAAACCTGACAGTTGGAAAAATAGAATGTTGACCCAGCCAGAGTTCTGGTCTCATGGGCAAAAAACGTTGGAGCCTGAGACTATAAAGATTCCTACAGAACCAACTGTAGGGGCTTTTGGGCTTTTTGCTTTTGGGGCTTTTGGCTTTGGCTTTTGGCTTTTGGGCTTTTGGCTTTGCCTGTTTTCCTTGACCTCTCCCTTGACACCCTGCTATCCCTGGATCTCCCCATTGGGCCCTGGGAGGAGGGTATTTTGGTGGGTGGAGATCATGGGAATTAGCTTCTATAGGCAGGCAGGGACAACCTTAAAACCAGGCCATCACCTCATCTAGTAATCTGCTAAACCTTGTTACATTAGGGCAGTGAAATCATCCCTGGCTGAGGGGCCAGTTCTCTCAGCCTGATTCCCCTCTTCTGTGACCCTCCCCCAATACCAGCCCTTAGCAGCAGTAATCAGACCTTACCCCTTTTCCCTCAGTTTACCCTTGGCTTTAATAAGCCCCTTTGGCTTTTACACCAAGAGCTTCTAGTGATTCATTATATAACTACTGGGGCAAAGGCTAAAGAGGGAAGGAATAACTTTCCTTTTTTTCTTGAGGGCTAAACCAGGCATCCATCTTGGGCGGGAAGTGAACCAGCTTTCACTTCCTGTAAGCTGGGAATTGGTCTCCAGAAGGGAGGGGCTTTTACTCTTCTCCTCAAGGGAGGTTAGAGATAGCAGGGAGGCTGATTTAAAACATTTCAGCCAGGTTCACCTGGCTCACCAGGCTCACCGGGCTCACCGGGCTCAATCTCTGGCTGACCTAAATTATCTTGTACTAAAGACATAACCTTCCTGCCTGAAGACCCAGCTGATACCACCCAGAGCCCTCAATATAAGTCTCTTGATTAGCCACATCATATTTCCCTTTTATTCCATTACATGGGTCAAAGGATATGTGTGTTTTTATATCCCTTAAACAGAGTTCCAGATTGTTCCATAATGGTTGGACCAATTCACTACTTCAGCAGCAAGCCCTGCCATTTTCCAAAGACCCAAACTGCTATACATTAAAATGCTCTTTTTGACCTTGATATTTCTAAAAGAAAGAAGAGGAAAGGAAATGCATTTCTCTTCTGTCTCTGGGATTGGTGTAATGAGCCACACAGCAAGTATGGAGTAGCAAGCCCTTAACCAGCAGTGACTACATTTCAACCTCAGAAATTGATTATATTTGTGCCTTGATCGGTTATTAAAAGTAATAAACTTGATGAAGTAAAGCAATGATAGTGAACAGTACACTGAGCAGCATCAGAGTCTAGACATGAAAGAAATTGGGTTTGTCAAGTCAGTGGTAGTGAAGTTTATTATTTATTAGCAGCATGGTGCCAGGTACACTATAAATACTTGTTGATGGATTGATCTTTGTATACTCAAGTGTTTACACCAACAACATTTATCAAACAAATCCATATTTTTAGTTAGGGCTTAATTCACTTTCAAAAGCCTCAGACTGTTAGCTCCCTAGCTGAGATCTGAACTTCTTTGATTTTTATTTGCTCATAAGATTCCTGACTTCCCTTTTCCTCCTGAGTTGTTAGACATCATTTCCTGTTTCTATAGATCCAAGTCTTTGACTAATAGATAGCAGAAAAGAAACTCGTGGGACTATGTTCCAATACTTTCTGATTTAATTCAATAAAAGCATATTAAGCACCTATATCACTGAAGGAAGGATCAGCTAGGCTTAGGGACCAAACCTGTGATTTCATTGGTATCAGGAGCCTCCCACATACGAATTTAGATCAACGCTTTTTTCACAATTTGGAATTTTAGAGTTGCCTAGAACATTGAGTGCTTAAGTGACTTGCCCTAGGGTCCTACAACCCAGTATTAGAAAATAATAGTATTAGAAAGCATTAGAAGTGTTATAAAAGTGTAATATTAAAAAAATTATTTAAATCTGGGTTTTTGTGGCTCCAAGACTACCCACTACACCATCTGCTTTTAAAGGAAGAAGACATTTAAAATATCTCATTTTTTTTCCACATATACTGTTAAAAGAATTTTTTCCCTTTTGGGATTTTACCCTAATTAACAAGGCAAAACTCAGGACAAAGAAAATTAAAAGGAGTTTATTATAAATACTTTGAGATGGCAACACAATGGGCTGATTGCTGGGAGATCAGCAAGCTTTCAAAGTGGTCCTATTTTTTTCTAACACAGTTTTTGTAATGAGATAATGACAATTTTGATAGGTTGCATGAACAAAGGAAGCTGGGTCCTTGAAGCTCAGTTCCTCCCCAAGTATGTGACCTTTTATCTAGGTGGGGTATAGTACATGACAATTCCTAGGTACAAACAGGTGGGGATGACTTGGATATGCAATAGGTTGACTGATGCTCCCCTCCCCCCCAACAGTGATTGAATAGCAGGGCTGGTAACAAAGGCTTTTAATAATGGCACAGCAATACCACCTCATACCTAATGGATTGGCCAATATGATCATAAAAAAACAATAAATGTTGGAGGGGATGTGGCAAAATTGGGAGGTGGTGTTGTGAATTGATCCATTCATTCTGGAAGGTAATTTGGAATTATGCCCAAAGGACTTTAAAAGAATACCTGCCCTTTGATCCAGTCATACCACTGCTGGGTTTGTACCCCCAAAAGATAATGAAAAATGTTTGTACAAAAATATTCATAGCTGCATTCTTTGTGGTGCCAAAAAGTTGGAAAATGAGGGGATGTCTCTTGATTGGGAAATAGCTGAACAAATTATTGTATATGATGGTTATGGAGCACTATTGTGCTATTCCTTAGAATGATGAGTTGGAGCATTTCTATATGGGCTGGAAAGACCTCCATGAGCTGATGCAGAGCGAAATGAGCAGAACCGGAACCTTGTACACAGTACCTGAAACACTGCAGGACAATCAAATGTAATTGACTTTACTACTAATAGCAATGCAATGAGGGACTTATGAGAAAGAATGCTATCCATATTGAGAGAAAGAATTATGGGAGTAGAAATGTAGAAAAAAACATATGATTTTTCATTTGTTTATATGTAAATAGGATGCGGGGTTTTGGTTTTTAAAAGATTACTCTATTATAAAAATGAATAATATGGAAATAGGTATTTAGTGATAATACTTGTATAACCCAGGGGAATTGTTTGTTGGCTCTGGGAGGGGGGAGGGAAGAGGAGAGGGAAAAAACATGAATTATGTAACCATGGAAAAATACTTTAAAATAAATTTAAAAAATAATAATGCCACAACAAAATAAAACTTTTATGGGGAAAGAATAGAGAAGCAGTATGCCATAATAGATTAGTGAATGACTTTGGAATAGGGAAGACCTGGGTTCTAGTTCTGCCTTTGACATTTACATATTGGAGGATTATGGAAAGATCACTGAAGTTCTTTGTTCTCTGCCCTTTACCCCCCTCCCCCAAGTCTTTGAGATTGTAAATTATAGATGAGTTGCCTATCTGTGTCCCTGGAAGGAATTCCCATACCAAAGAGCTCCCCAGAGAAGTGAAATCCTAGCTAGGGTGGAAATTAGAGGAGTTTAACTTAAAATATGGTTAAGGACATAGGTTTTGTATAGAATAAGAAACTATTGAATCTATACTTGAGTTCAGACTATGACTTGTAGAGTGTAGAGTGAGTTTAAGATGAATGTAGGAATGTTGTAGTGTTGGTTGAAACTTTCATCAGATGCTTGGTACCATCACCTATATGCCAATTCCTCTAAAAGATATTTTGATATCACTTGTAACTTGAGTTCAGGGGCATGTCATAATCATTTTATTAGGCTAATCAAGATAGTTACAAATCCTCCTATATAAAGTTTGTAACCTCCAAAACTCTGGAGTAACACAGTGTAAGATTTGAAATATTGTTATGACATCTGGGGCTCTTGTTTTCCATGTACTTCTTTTCTTTCTTCCTTAATCCTTATTAATTCCAGCACCCTTAAATTCTTCTCCTTTTTTGGATAAACCATGTAGTTTTTGAGTTGGAAATACCAGCATAATGGGCTGTGTAAGCAATAGTGAACCTGACCTTCTATCCCTAGCTGCCCTGCTGACCAGCAAATGAGCTCCCAATTCAGTATTTCCTCTTAGAATAGCTTTCTTTAGGGCCAGGACAAATGTTGCTTCCTCTACAAGGTTTTTCCTCATTCTCTCCTCAAATTATCTTGTATTTACTTATCTGAGTAACTATTTACTTCCAACTCAAGCAGAACACAAGCTCCTTGATGAAAGAGGCTTTAAAAATGTTTTTTTTTTCTGTATTTACAATGCTTTGCATATAGTTAGAGCTCAATAAATGTATGTTTAGTTCAATAGACTTCTAAAAATGTGGGAATCCCAAACTGAAGGCATGACTTCATATGTTGCCTTAGCCCGGTGCTTGACACAAATAGGTGCTTAATAAATGTTTATTGATGGATTTATTGATTATCTGACTACCAAAAGCAAAGTGGGATCTTTTACTGTCCTTGGATACCATATTATTAATAGTAAAAATAAAAAAAATGTCATTATCTTACTGGAAAGTTTGAAAAGCCTTTATAGCACATTCTCTCATTTGTGCCTCAAAAGAACCTTTTCAGTTTAGTATCACACGTGATTTTGTACCCATTTCACAGATGGGACAAATGAGGCTGAGATAAGTTTAGTAACTTGTGTGTGGTTACACACCTAAAAAGGAGAGCCAAGGCTCCCTTATTCTACTTTAGATGGCTATTATTGACACAGCCTAAGGTAACCACATTTGATTATAATACAATTTCTAATAATAACCCACATTTACATAGTGCTTTATAGCTTACAAAAAACTTTCTTCATACCATCCCTGTGAGGCAGGTGTACAAGTATAACTACCATTCTATTATATTGATGAGGAAAATGAAACCCTAAGATACAAAATGATTTGGCTAAGGTCCCATACCTAAATGTCAGGTCTGAGACTCCAGTCATGATCTTTCCCACTACGATATCTGCCAGGAACTTTTTAAACACTGTCAGGTAAAGAAATTGTTCCTTTTTTAAGAAGACTATGCCTAAACAATTGGAAAAATATTAACTGCTCCTGGGTAGGATGAGCTAATATAATAAAAATGGCAATCTTACCCAATTTAATCTACTTATTCAGTGCTATACCTATCAAACTACCAAGAAACTTTTTTTATAGAATTAGAAAAAATTATAACAAAGTTCATCTGAAAGAATGGAAGATCAAGAATATCAAGGGAAATAATGAAAAAATGTAAAGGATGGAGGCCTAGCAGTACCAGATATAGTAAAGATTTAATTGTACTATAAAGCAGCGGTCATCAAAACAATATGGTACTGGCTAAGAGACAGAAGGGTGGATCAATGGAATAGACTAGGGGTAACTGACCTCAGTAAGCTAGTGTATGATAAACCCAAAGACACCAGCTTTTGGGACAAGAATTCACTATTTGACAAAAATTGCTAGGAAAAATTGGAAAACAGTAGGGGAAAATTAGGTTTAGATCAACATCTTATACCTTATACCAAGATAAATTCAAAATGGGTAAATTAAATATAAAGAGTGAAATCATAAATAAATTAGGTGAACATAGATTAGTATACCTTTCAGATCTGTGGGAAAAGAAGGAATTTAAGACCAAGCAAGAGACAGAGAACATTGCAAAATGTAAAATGAATGACTTTGATTATATCAAATTAAAAAGGGTTTGTACAAACAAAACCAATACAACTGAAATTAGAAGGAAAGCAACAAACTGGGAGAACATTTTTATAAAAAAAACTCTCTGACAAAGGTTTAATTTTCCAAATATATAAGGAAATAAGTTAAATCTACAAAAAAAAATCAAGCCATTCCCCAATCAATAAATGGTCAAGGGACATAAATAGGCAGTTTTCACAGGATGAAATCAAAACTATCAATAAGCACTGAAAAAGTGTTCTAAATCCCTCCTGATTAGAGAAATACAAATTAAAACAACTCTGAAGTACCACCTCACACATAGCAGATTGGCCAATATGACTGCAAAGGAAAGCCATAAATGTTGAAGAGGATGTGCCAAAATTGGGACACTACTATATTGCTGGTGGATTGTGAATTGGTCCAACCATTCTGTAGGGCAATTTTGAACTATGCACAAAGGGCTTTAAATGACTACCTGCCCTTTGATCCAGCCATACCACTGCTCAGTTTGTACCCCAAAGAGATAATAGGGAAAAATACTTGTACAAAAATATTTATAGCCACGCTCTTTGTGGTGGCAAAAAAAAAAAAAAAAAAAGGAAAATGAGGGAGTGTCCATTGATTGAGGAATGACTGAATAAATTGTGGCATATGTTTGTGATGGAATATTATTGTGATGAAAGAAATAAAGAAATGGAGGAATTCCATGTGAATTGAAACAACCTCCAGGAATTGATGCAGAGCAAAAGGAGCAGAACCAGGAAAACATTGTGCACAGACTGACACATGGTGGAACAATCGAATGTAATGGACTTTTCTTCTAGCAGCAATGAGATGATCCAGGACAATCCAGAGGGATTTAGGAGAAAGAATGCTATCCACATCCAGAGAAAGAGTTGTGGAACCAGAAATGCATTAGGAAAAAAATATGTTCAACCACATAGTGTGATAGAGATGTGATTAGGGTTTTGATGTTATAGAATTGCTCTACTGCAAATATGAATAACATGGAAATGGGTTTTGAACAATGATACATGTATAACCCAGTGGAACTACTTGTTGGCTTTGGGAGGGGGGAGGATAAAGTGGGAGGTGGGATCATGAATCATGTAACCATGGAAAAAAATTCTCTTTTTAAAATTTTTTAAATTTAAAATTGTTATTTAATTAATTTAGAACATTTTCCCATGGTTATAGGATTCATGTTCTATCCCTCCCCTCCTCCTACTCCCTCCCATAGCCGACACACAATTCCACTGGGTTTTATATGTGCCATTGATCAAGACCTATTTACATATTATTGATATTTGTGCTAGGGTGCTCATTTTGAGTCAGTATTCCTAATTATATCCCCATCCACCCATGTGATCAGGCAAAAATATTTTAAATAAAAAATTAAAAAAAAAAAGAAGATTATGTCTTGGGTGGGCATGTTTAGAAGTGGCTACTGTCCTTTGGTCCTGAAGTTAACACTAGTGCTGTTTACAGATTTTTAAGGTCTTTAGTTCATCTTCATTTCTTCATGGAAATGTACCTTAAAACATCATAGATCTAGTTGGCTTCTAAAGACATGCTGAAAAATAAATCCACAAGAACCCTTAGAAACTTTTTCAAGTGGTTAACAGCACCTCACTACTAAAACAGATTTCATAAAACCAAGTCACAACTTTCATGTGGTTATTTTCTTTAAAAAATTAAAAAACCCTCATCACACAGAATGAGAACAGAGAAAGGCAGTGGTCTCTGTATGGTAATAATATGATCACATAGTTGATAAATCACTCTTCAGCCTTCCCTCCTTATGGTGAGATAGCCATATTTTCTTTAACCTTGCCTCATAGATATAATTTCCCAATCCTTTCATCATCTTTCTGACTTTTAAAGCTCTTTACAGCTTCCTATTGATTGCTGACATCCAGAACTAGCACAATGCCTACTTAGGGTCTGATTGTCTTGGGTATGCTGAGAAGATTCCTTCCCACTTCCCATATATGAATGGGAAAATATCCCATTATAAAATATATGTACGCATACACACACATATGCTGTTTCTCAACTATATAACATTATTATATAATTTATATTCTATAATATGTAACATATTATATAATGTATTATAGGTAATATGATGTTCTTAACATGTAACATATTTAATAATATGTAATATTAAACATGCAATATATTACATAACACATATAAAATAATATAATTTGTAATGTACAATTTATAATGATATACATTCATATGTGTAATATATAATAATTATATATGTGATATAATATATTACACATTACTTATTCTATGATGTGATGATACATGTTATATATGTAACATTATATTAGATAATATATAACATGGGATATTACTAATTATATAATACATACCATTATATGGTATGTCATATTTAAGAGAGAAAGGCAGAGGCAGAGAGAAACAGAGATGAAATACTTCTTTTGGCAATTCTTAGATGTGTGATTTAGACCAAATGGCTTAAATCTCTCAGGTCTCCCAGGAAACACTCTAAGTCTCCAAATAGTTGCTGATGTGCATTGTTAGAGATAGTTTCCTCACCAGAAGATCCCCACATCTATGAATTCACAGGTCCTGGTTATGAACCCTTTTAGTCATGGGATCAATTCAATGAAGTACTTTTTTCATCATGCTAAATGACATCTTCATGACTTGAGTCCATCTGCTTCCACGGGGTGGGTAGTTCTGTCTTCATCATAGGTAGGCATCAAGCATCATTTATAACATGATAGATAACATGCAACTATTTGGCAAACCATGACTATGGTTTCATAAGCCTGTGGAATAACCTTATTTATTTTAGTGACTTAGATGGAGAATTTTAGAAATATAATCATTTCTCACCTCGCTGTACTATTTTGGGACTTCTCTGACTTCTTCTTAATGCCCCAGGAAACTCATTATTGGGAAAACTTCCAACAAGATCCAATCAGCTTGGGTACTCCACCTCAGCTCTACCTTCTGGCCCTCTCTTTGGAAGGTGGGGCCATGAACTTCAAAATTTATATTTAAGGACGGAGCTCAGCTCAGACATTCCCTTATTTCTCAGCTGGCTATACAAATTTGATATTTCTCTGACTGACTTTTCTATAAGGTCCCAACAATGGATGTTTCCCCCCTTATTTTTCAGCTTCCTTTTGTGTTTTTTCTTCTCTTATTAAACTGTAAAGTCCTTGAGGATGGAGGCTCGCTATCTTTTTTTTTTCTTTTTGTTTTTGTATTCCTAGCACTTAACACAGTGTCTGGAACATAGTAGGCACTTAATAAATGTATATTGACTGACAATATAATTATTCATTTAGGATTCTAGCCAATGTATGTGAAGATATAATTGGCGAGCTATCACATAGGAGAGAGAGTTGAAATGGAAAGAGACAGAACAAGTATCCAAAAAAGGCTTAACAAGCAAGTATAATAGGCTACATCTCATAAGATAAAATTTAATAGAGATAGATAGAACATTCTGAACTTGGTTAAAAAATAAATTGTGGAAGAACAGGATGAGAATATGGTTATCCCATAGATTATATTAAAAAAAACCATGCATATGAAAAGATTGCAGGTGCAATATTAAGCCAACACTGGGATATAAAGGCCAAAAAAATTCATGTTAACTTAGGTTGTGTTGTAGAAAGACAGTATTCAGGATGAGGAAGTCAATTGTCCCATTAAGCTATGCTCTGGTCATACCTCACCTTCAGTATCATGTTCAGTTCTGGCTGACATATATAAACGAAGCAGGATTTTGACAATCTAGAACTCATCCATAAAGATCCACTGAAGGAATTAGGGGGTGTCTAGCCTAGAAAAAAGAAGACAGTAGGGGCAACGTTGTCGTCAAATATTTCAAAGTATTGAAGTACTTCAAAATATTTTTGTGGAATTAGATTTGGTTCTGTTTGCCCCCCAAAGTAGAAATAAGAGTAATTCCAGATATTGTATTAAGCAGTGGGAATATAAATATAATGAATAAGGGGCAGCTAGGTAGTATAGCAGATAGAACATCAAGCCTGGAGTCTGGGGGACCTGGGTTCAGATCTGACCTCAGACACTTCCAGAGACAGTGTGACCCTGAGCAAGTCACTTAACCTGATTGTCTAGCCCTTGCCTCTCTTCTGTCTTAAAATTAATACTGGTACTTACTGATGCTACAGGCTTAAAAATAAATGAATAAACATAATGAATAAAACATTTCCTACTTTCAAGGAGCTTATAGTCAAATGGAACAGACAACAAGTGAATATATAAGTATATACAGGATAACTACATATATGTGCATGCAGGCATACACACACAAATGTTATTTGAGTAACAAATAAGGAGATCTAGAAGGATTTCATATAGAAAGAGATGCTTAAAGGAAGAGGGGAATTAAGAGAAGAAAGGTAAGGAGGGAGGCCTTTTCACCAGTGAGTAGATAAACTCTCTTTCTCTATCTCTTTCTTCTCATGTCTTCATCAAGATCATCAATAATAAAAAATAAAAGTTGAATAAGGTAGGCCAAATACTGCTACTGATCAGTCGTTCTTATTGTACTATCTCCTATCCCCTAATACACCATTTTGGCCACAAATAAATGAGAAGAGACTGTTATATATCATATAAAATTTTGGAATACTGTGTGAATGGCATTTCCTTGATCTACAAAATTAATAACCCTTTACAAAAAGAAATTGTATTATTTTATATGATTTCTTCATAGAGAATTCAAGCTAGTTCCCAAGAATGACCAGATTCTTTTCTCAGTGCTCATACTTCATCTATTTCATATTCTGCTTTGGAATTTTGCCAAAGATTAGCCTTTTTTTTAACAGTTTGCATTTGCTCTTGTGAAAATTAGGAGAGTATTTGTCTGTCTTACATGTTTATTGACTTTCCATTTGATGTTAGGTGTTTCAATGTATCCTATCTTTATTAGCAAAATTTAGATATTTTGTTTTAGTGCCTACCTTGTCCTTCATATTTATTTTTCCCAGATTACATGTTGATACAATTTTAAATCATCACTTTCTGACATTTTACAATCTATATCCTTTCCCTCCCTCTCATTCCCCTTCTCCAAGACAGCATGCAATATGCTATAGATTGTTCATGTATTTTCATACAATACTTATTTCCATGTTTATTGTGTTATGAAACAAGACATATCACTTACACTAAAGAAGAATTCATGTAGGAAATAAAGTGAAGAATGGCATACTTCAATATGCATTCAAACCCTGTCAGTTTCTTTTATAAGGCAGTGGATATCCTTTTTCTATCATGAGCATCTTGGAATTGTCCTGGATCCTTCCATAGTTGATAATAGTTGTCACTCACAGTTGATCATTGTACTTTGCTGTTAGTCTACAATGTTCTTTTAGTTCTTCTCATTTCTCTTTTCCTCACTTAATATAAATCGTTCTAGCTTTTTTGTGATCATCTTGTTTGTAATTTCTTTATTTTATTAAAAAATTTCAATTTTTTACAAATTTTCAATTTGTAGAAACTATTTTTGATGATTGTTTTCTGAAATTTTGCAATTTAGATTCTCTATTTCTCCCTTCTCCTTCTCCAAGGTAGTAAACAGTCTGATATAGTTTATACCAGTGGTTTTTTTTTAACTCATCCTGTTTACCTTTTCTTATGTCACTTGTTTGTCATTTCTTCTGGCACAATAGTATTCCATTAAAATCATATACCACAACTTGTTCAGCCATTCCCCAATGATGGATGTCTCTTCAGTTTCCAGTTTTCTGCCATTACAAAAAGAGCTGCTAAAAATATTTTCGTACTAGTAGATCCTTTCCCCCATCTTTGTTCTCTTTGGGATACAGGCTTTGATAGTGGTATTGTTGGGTCAAAGAATAGGCAGGGTTTGATAGCCCTTTGGATATGGTACAGATTGCTCTCCAGAATGATTGTAGCAGTTCACTGCTCCACCAGCAGTACACTAGTGCTCCGGTATTTTCACATCCCCTCTTTCACATTTTTTTGAATATGAAATTTAGTATATTAAAGTATGTCATTAAAGGGTCTTGGAGTTAGTTAAGTGATAGCCACAAAGTGGTTGACATATTAAACTCAATGTTGCTGCTTCTCTTGAATTACTCATTTGATTTACATCATAGATCTAGGGCTAAAAGGAAGCTCAGATGCCATTTAGTTCAACACTTCATTTTAAAGTAGTGATTTGCCCAAAGTCATACTGATAACAAATATTAGAAAACATATTTGAGTTCATGTCATCTGAGTCCAGAGCAATTATTTTTTCTATCATACTATCTGCTTGAAATTAGTCTTATAATTATTGACTCATTGTACAATTGAAACAGATCTGGATCATTTATAATAAGCACAGGAAAGTAGGCTTCCCTTTTCTCTGAAGTATTCCCAGTTCTGGACTAATGCAGACCAGGTTCTGTCTAAAGAACAAAGAAAAGTGATCACACTTTTTCTCTATGTCTCTTGTTCATTATGTTCCTATGTTGGAGACCCTGGGGAAATTTCGTAAAGCTTATGCATAACCCATTTCTCAAGTTTTCCCAAAAGAGACTAATAGCGTCCCTTCTATCAGGATGCTCAATGAACAAAATTGATGGTACAGAGGACCCTTATTTTTTCCTTCCACCAGAAAATTCTTGAAATATCAAGACTTCTAAATGTCCTTTGATAAATACTTAAAACATGAAACAGTAACCAATTTCTTCTATTATAATCTCCCAGAAAACTGATGCTTAAAACATAAAACACTTTGTGGCACTATCAAGCACATTTCATTTTCAACCTAGCTCTACATTTTCTGAATTTTCTATATCTTCTGGAAAGCCAGGATGCAACATATCTTCTAGCTGGTGGCCATCTTATCCTATATTATAGTACAAGTGATTCCCAAAGTGGGCGCCACCACCCCCTGGTGGGTGCTGCAGTGATCCAGGGGCCGGTGATGGCCACAGGTACATTTATCTTTCCTATTAATTGCTATTAAATTTTTTTAAAAAATAATTTTCAGGGGGCTAAGTAATATTTTTTTCTGGAAAGGGGGCAGTAGGCCAAAAAAGTTTGGGAACCACTGTCCTATAAGAAGCGTTATAGTCATTCCAGAGAACTCATCTCACACAGGGCATCTGGTACCAAGTGAAGAACCCAAGAACACCCAAACTCCTGA
This sequence comes from Gracilinanus agilis, assembly GCF_016433145.1. Taxonomy (NCBI): domain Eukaryota; kingdom Metazoa; phylum Chordata; class Mammalia; order Didelphimorphia; family Didelphidae; genus Gracilinanus; species Gracilinanus agilis. The sequence goes on along the minus strand of NC_058132.1, from coordinate 280,008,315 downwards.
AGCTTCAAGCTTGAAAAGTCCATCTCACAGAACTGCCATTCAGTCATCTGTATTTCTGGAAGACAAATCAAAGCAGAAAAGTCTGCCAGAGATTTGATATGAATCAGACTCACCTAGATGGGCACATATAGTTAGTAGCATGTAGCTCATAGTCTACATAACTGCCTTTGTGGGGGAGAGGAAAAAGGTTATCTCCTTTCTCCTCCTCTACCATGGAAATCCAGGGGAGAGTTGTCAGGGCCTTAAGGCACAGGTTCAGAGGTGAGGAATAGGAGTTGTGAAAATAGAAGTAATCTCCCTGTAAAGGCTGCTTAAAGGACAGCTTTTTCTGCTTGGTAGCTAATCTCTCTTGACCCAAGGGAGCTTGACCCAAGCAGCTTGTGAGGACCAATCAGAATCCAATCATTGTGCATGCTTCATGGGTGGATGGGAACAGAATAACTGCTGCACGAGAACTTTCACTGCTTTCCAGTTATATTTTACGGTTTCCTTTGACATTTATTCCCTTATAATACTAATGATGATGATGATGATAATGATAATGGAATCTCATATTATTGTAGCACTCGATGGTTTCTAAAGTGCTTTCTATTAGAGCAGCCCTATGATATTTAATAAGAGATAGCATTTCTACAGAGCTTTAAGGTTTGCACAGTACTTTACAAATATTTTCTCTTTTGATACATACAGCAACCCTGGAAGAAGGTACTATCAATAGGATAATAACATCTCCATTGAGAAAACTGAGGCAAATAGAGGCTAAATACCTTGCCTTGTATCATATTGCTCGTAAGTGTCCAAGGCAGGATTTGAACTTAGGTCTTATGATTCCATAACTAGTACTTTATCCACTGCACCAAGAATTTAAGCGATTTCTTTGTTCTAAAGATAAGGAAACTGAGGCTCAAAGAGAGAGATGATCTTCCCCAATCACCCTGCTTTATCTTTTTGAAGTCCTTAGTGGACCCTCCAGTGTTTAGCTGGGCATTTCATCTAACTTCCACTTCTGTTCTCTCTGCTAAGGAAAGTACTTGGATAAGCATATTTATATACCTTATGTTTATGGTAATGGTGATGTCGACCTCAACAAGCATTTAGTGAGTTCCTAATTTGTGCCCAACATGACGTAGCTGTAGCATTCCCAGAAGCCATACCCCAGTAAAACCATCTTGAAAGACAGACTAAACAGTGGAGGGTTAACTAACAGGTCTCAAATCTATTGGTGAGTGAGGGGGTATTTATCCTAAGCATGTGAAGACTTCCCCCACAGAATAAGTGAATGAGAACAATTTATTCCAGGAGCCATGAAGGTGGTAAAGCAGGCACAATGAGTTTGGTTAGCTGTAGAAGCAAAGCCCTTCACTGTATTTTGTCCCATTGCCCCTTGTCACCACTTTTGTCTTACTACTGGTCTTCAATTTCTCTGGAAGAAAGAGTGAGACTTTGTGCAATTCCACCTCATTTAAATCTAATTTATGAAATAATTTTGATTACATTAAATTAAAAATGTCTTGTACAAACAAAACTAATGCAACCAAAATTAAAAGGGAAGCAACAAATTGGGAAAACATCTTTATAACGAAAACCTCTGACAAAGTTCTAATTACTCAGATTTATAAGAAACTAAATCAATTGTACAAAAAATCGAACCATTTCCTAATGGGCAAGGCACATGAATAGGCAATTTTCAGATAAGGAAATCAAAACTATCAATAAGCACATGAAAAAGTGTTCTAAATCTCTTATAATTAGAGAAATGCAAATCAAAACAACTCTGAGGTACCATCACACACCTAGCAGATTGGCTAAAATGACAGCAAGTGAGAGTAATAAATGTTGGAGGGGATTTGGCAAAATTGGGATATTAATGCATTGCTGGTGGAGTTCTGAATTGATCCAATGATTCGATGGCAATTTGGAACTACACCCAAAGGGCTTTAAAAGACTGTCTGCCTTTTGATCCAGCCATACCAATGCTGGGTTTGTACCCCAAAGAGATAATAGGGAAAAAAGATTTGTACAAAAATATTTATGGCTGCGTTCTTTGTGGTGGCAAAAAATTGGAAAACAAGGGTATGCCTGTCAATTGGGGAATGGCTGTACAAATTGTGGTATCTGTTGGTGATGGAATACTATTATGCTCAAAGGAATAATGAACTGGAGAAATTCCATGTGAACTGGAATGACCTCCAGGAATTGATGCAAGGTGAAATGAGCAGAACCAGGAGAACATTATACACAGAGAAGGATACACTGTGGTACAATTGAATGTAATGGACTTTTCTAATAGCAGCAATGCAATGATCCAGTATAATTCTGAGGGTCTTATGAGAAAGGACACTATTCACATTCAGAGGAAGAAACTGTGGGAGTAGAACCACAGAAGAAAAACAACTGCTTGATCACATGGGTTGATGGGGATATGATTGAGGATATTGACTCTAAATGAGCACACCCTAGTGCAAATGTCAATAATATGGAAAAAGGTCTTGATCAATGACACATGTAAAACCCAGTGGAACTGAGCATCAGCTACAGGAGAGGGTTGGGGGTAAGGAAGAGAAAGAACATGAATCTTGTAACCATGGAAAAATATTCTAAATTAATAAATCTAATTCATGAACAAGTCAAACCATCACCCTGTGATGTCATTGATCCTCTTCAAAATGAAGGACAAATAGCATATGCCTTGCACTGCCCCAGTGTATGATGAACTCCAGAAAGCAGGCTTGGCAGGTTTTCACTGGAGTTTACTATAAAATGCCTTCTCTAGTACAGAACTTGGTTTAATATAATGCAAACTCAAAGAAAATATCAGAAGGGCTAAATTATTACAGTCTCACTTTCTTGTCTTGTCCTATGGAAGAAATACAGTCCCATAAATCTAGTATATATTAGTTGGTATATTAGATAGAGCTGTATTTGAAATCACGAGGAACCAAATTCCAATCCTACCTCATGTAGTTACTAGCTATGGGATGCTTAACTTCTTTCCAGCTCAGTTTCCTCATCTGTAAAATGATTAATAATAATAGAAGGTAGCTTCAGGGTTGTGATGGGGATAAAATGAGGTAATATTTGTAAAGTGCTTAACATAATGCCTGGAATAAAGAAGGAGCCATATAAATTCTTGCTTATATGTATATATGTATTAGCCATATAAAGAACTTGAAAGTGTTCCATAAATGCTAGCTAGCTAGTAGTAGTAGTAACAGTAGTGTATGGTTTTCCTGAGTCTAAATGTAAAATAATTTTCAAACACCACAGCAACTTATCCAACAGCGTCATTATGATGATTCTTTAATTTCACTAAACATCCTCATTGTGGCAAGTAAAACAATGGACCCCCTTAATCACTGTGCACTGTGCATTGAGAAGCAAGCTAATAAATTCACAGGGACCAGGAAGAGGAGGCATGACATGATGATAAATGAGTTGCTAAGTTAACATTCTTCAAAGCAGAAAATGCTATCTGGGTAAACTAGGTATCTTTGTGTAAAATTAAACTCTTCCCCCCACCCCCCAATAGCAGCCGGTTTATTTTTAGTTTGAAAAGACAGATCTATTTGCTTCTTTATCTGTTTGCATTTGGTATAGATACAGGTTTTGATGGAATCATAGAAGAGCTGGAAGGGCTTTCAGAGGTCATCTGGTCCATTATTCTTTTAAACAAGTTTTATAGATGATACATCTTTTTTGGCAACAAAAGACTAATTTTTAAAAATGTCTTGGTAATTATGGTGGCTTGATCATTAGCCAATAATTCAAGGTTCAATATAAACTTAGAACAAAGATCTCTAATGATACTGTATAAATCCTTGAATCAAATAATCTTGATAATGTCATTCTCCTAAGGAATCTTGGAGGCCAATTCCCTCATTTTATAGATGTGGAAAATGAGACACAAAGATGACAAGTAACTTACCCAAGTCATGCAGGTCATAATTAGGTGGCAGAGGATTTGAACTTGGGACTTTAGATTCTATATCTATTGAACTTTCCATTAGACCACATTGCACCTTTGGTACTTTGCCAATATAACAAAGCCATAGATTTAGAATCAGAGGGCATGGATGTCAATCCTAGCTCCACTTGCAACCTAGGTGTCGTCTTTGATTCCTTTCTCATCCCCTCACTCATTAATACTCTGCACTGATGGCAAACTTTTTGGAGACTGAGTGCCCAAACTATAACCCTCATGCCACATATGAGCTCCCTACCTTACCCCAGACAGGGGAGGGAGGAAGTTCTCCCATTGGGCTGCTGGGCATAGCGGAAGGTCATGTGAGAAATGTCCTCAGACATGCTTGGAGAGGGGGAAGGAGCAGTACCCTCTTACATGTTCTGACTCAAGTGCCATAGGTTTGCCAACACAGCAGTCTGGGGGCTTCCTATCACCTCTAGGACCAAACATAAAATATACCAGCTCTTAAAAAGGCTTTTATTGCCTAGCCTCTTCTGGCCTTTCCTATCTCCTTTCACATTACTTCTCATATTCGATGGTCCAGTTGCACTAGCTTCCTTGCTATGCCTTACACAAAATATTCCATCTTTAAACTTGGTCTTCCAAGTCCAGGATGCTCTCCCTTCTTATCTCCTCTGCATTCCTTCACATCACAGCTAAATTTCATTCTTGCCCTTCAGTGCTAGTACCTTTCCTATGAGATTATCTTGTTTGTACATAACTGTTTACAGATCATCTCCTCCATTAGATTGTGAACTCCTTGAGGGCAGGGAATGTTTTCCCTTTCTTTGTATGCCTACAATTTAGCCCAACTCTTGGACTAGATTATTTCTCTGGAAGGTAATCTTCTCCTCTAAATCCTGTGGTTCTAGAAAATGACATTTTATACTGTAATAAAGCTATCCAATATCCCAGAGTATTCTGGTCATGAGAATGGAAAGACTACCTGTCCTAAGGCTGTCTGGTCCAGAGAGCAGAACACTGCTTCTATAGTCATGATGTCAGAAGATCTGTGTTTAAATCTCACCTGTTATTACCTCTTTGACCTTGGGCAAATTACTTCTATTTTATGAGCCTTAGTTCTTCAACCAGTAAGATATATATATATTTTTTTCTTTTCTAGATAACAGCTAATTGGTGCAATGGATAGAGCACTGAGCTTGGAGACAGAAAGACCTGAGTTCAAATCCAGCCTTAGATACTTACCATCCGTATGACCCTGAACAAATTACTTAACCTCTGTTTGTCTCAGTTTCCTCAACTATAAGATCAAGATAATAATAGCACCTTATCTCATAGGGTTATTGTGACAATTATGTTAAATGATGTCATTCATAAAGTGCTGAGCACATGGCCTCACACATAGTAGGTCCTATATAAATGTGTCTCTTCTTCTTCCCTAGATGACCTCTAAGGTCTCTTCTACTTCTAGATCTATGATCCTTTGAAATGCAAACCATCATGTTTGCTTTTTGATTTGACTTTTTAAATTTTGTTACCTGGTGAAGGGCTTGGAGTAAATCTCAAACATTAGCTAACCTAGCAGACTTGATGTGATGCATTAACACTATCTTTTCAATAGTTTCCCCATTTACTTGAAGCTGAAGGAAAGTCAGTTTTAAACTCATAGAAAAGAAAATGTAAAATTGTCCCAAAATACAATGATCTGAGAGGCAGATATACCAGATGTCAGTGCTGGGATTTGACCCCAGAACTTTTGACTTCAATGCCTAAGAGGTCACTTTCAACCTTTCAAGGATGTTCGAATCAGTTAAGAGTGGTCTCAGTTCTCTGTCCTTTGTGTGAGTCTAAGATCCTATTCCTGCTTTTCACCCAGAGTTTCCTCATTCCCACTTCTTTTTGCAAGGCATTATCTAGGAGAATGATGGATTCTTATGTGCAGTGTGAGGCTTGGTCTTTCCTACAATCAGCTTAGAGAAGGCGTCTCAACCTAAGCTCTCCAAAGGAAGCTAATGGAGTGGGTGGAGCCATGGGTCTCTCTTTTCCTTTGGACCCTGTTTCTGTAGGGAGAAGTCTTGAGGGGGGGAAGGGGAAGTGGCTCTCTGGAGATCCTTCTGATCTTTGAGGCAAAGTTATCCCTAGAAAAGACAGAAATAACTGGCATTTTTCTTTGTTGCCCTACCACTTCCATTTTAACCCCTTCCCCTAACTGCTGACAGAAGTCATCTCTTAAGTCTCACTTAAACTACCCCCTTCCAATTATGGTTCAACATCCCTCCTCCCACCACACCTCATTCTTTATTTGAAATGTAAGTCAATCAACCAACAAGTATTTATTAAGTATCTATCTATCTATCTATCTATCTATCTATGTATATATATATATATATATATGCCAGATGCTAGGCATTATTGTTGTTATGGAGTTATTGATTTTAGACTGGTGTCCAACTCTCGGTGGCTGTTTTGGCATTTTCATGACAAAAATAATGGGAATGTTTTGCCATTTCCTTCTCTGGTTTATTTTACAGATTATGAACTGAGGCAGATGGGTTTAAGTGACTTGGCCAGTGTCTGAGGTCTGGAATCAAAAACAAAAACAAACTGTCCCATAACCTCAGGGAGTTTATGATGTGGAAGATGGGTAGGGATGACAAGTACAAGTAAAGGTAGATATAAGATCAATTCAGTATCATTTTGAGGGGAAGGCACTAGCAGCTGAGGAGACCAGGAAGGGTTTAGGATTGTGTTCAGCCTAATAATGGGCCATCGAGTTTCTCATGGTGTACTCGGTCAGCATAGATATGTGGTATTTTTTGTGTGTGTACCTACTGGCTTTCCTTTCTGAACAGAAGAGCCTATTGTGCACCCTGCAGAAACTGAGAGTTTAGTATCTGAGCTTGACCAGTAGAAGGCAGTAACTGCTTAACTTTCCCAAGATCAGGATGGCTCACAGTATGTTCCCAGGTTCTAGCAAGAACTACCTTTGAATAAATGAGCTGTAAAACAGACGCTTAATGTAGCTCTCCCATTTCTCTTATGAGTTCTCCATAGGACATGACTCTCTTTTGCCTTTCTAGGTTTATGAGGTTGGGATTTTCCAGTGCATCAAGGCAGCATGTTGCCCCTCAGTCCTGGGTTAGCTGTAGCTTGTCTTCAAATCATCATCTTCTCTGAAAACTGGGCTTTGGCCAAGAACATCAACTTCTACAATGTGAGACCTCCTCTTGATCGTAAGTAGCTGATTGCCACCCAGGTGCATCTGCCTCATCAGCGATCCATCCCCTTTGATGTATGTTTCAGCAGTTCATAACGCTGCCTTCCTCCCAGAATGTTTGGGTCTGGCACAGACTAAAGCAAGAAGTCATCGTAATCTGGATTTTAGCAACTACCAGGACAAAAGACACTGCCATAATTTCTTAGCACTTTGGAGTGCTTTGGTCACCTTCATGTTCATTTTCCAGTATGTTTAAGCACTGGCCCTTTAACTCATCCTTCGATTCTCCTCTTTCTCCATGGTTTAGATGAGAAATATTGCAGGGTTCTCATTGACCTCTGCATTGCAGAAGTGTCTTACATAGAGGTTCATAAAGTGTAGAAGAGAGAAAAAAAAATCCCAGCTTGCAAAAGTTTCTGCATAATTGATGCCATACTAATTTCCCCAAATGGCCAGATTAGCATTTTTGAAAATGAATAACTACTTGGGAATTTTGGAGGGTTATATTTTCTACATCTGCATTAATATTGTAGCAAATCATCGCTCGCAATAGATACAGAGAGCACCATTAATATTCAGCTTCCAAATAAGTAAATGACAACTTGTTATAGAGCTCGTTTTGGGGGAAATTGTGGTTTTATTTATGTGTGTATATGTGTGTGGGATCCTGTGCGTGTGTGTGTGTGTGTGTGTGTGTGTGCGCAGTTTTTCTTGGCTGTTAATCAGCACTTTGTCTAAATATGGCTCAGAATTCAGAATTCTTTCTTTTGGCCTCCTTAAAGGCCAAAGTCTGATCATGGATATGAATTGAGTTCTATTGAAGAGACAAAAGTGGAATAGATCTGAGGAGCAATTTAGTCTTCAAGTCCATATTGGTAATGTATTTATTGAAAAAGAGATTCTAAATAATCATTTTATTGTGTAAGCCATGAGAGCTGCCTGATATCCTGCTCAAAGGCTTTTTGCTTTGTCCCATTGCTTTGTCCTAACTTTGATTTCCTTTCCTTAAGGACATGGGAGACATCAAATGCACACCTAGACGCATAAACTCAGGAGTGTTATTAATGGCCAATTTAAAATGTGATAACTCCAGTGTCCTGGGAGCTTAATTACATAAAGCAATGTCAAAGGATAGCTTTTGCCCTAAAGGTTTATTCCAGGATGGAAAAGCCATAAATGCTAAAGTATAGGTTCTCACAATACTTGGATCTTTAGCAAATTAAGCTAGATGCACATTGAAATCTAAGCAAAGCTAAAAATGTGTCTATCTACAGTGTTTTGATTTTTGCCCTCTGAACTTTCATCTTTAACATTTGGTGGCAGTTTTTTACATAGAAACCTGTCATCTTTTATGGATGAAGGAGCTGGACAGTGAAAAGAACATTGCCTCTGGAGTCAGAGGACCAGGGTTCCAATTCTACCTCCAGAATTTATTGTTTGTGTGACCTTGGACCAGTTATTATCTCCTGGACTTCTTTTTTTTTCAGTTATAAAATGAGGAGACTGAATTAGATGACCTCTGATTTTCTTTCTAGCTCTATTGTTATGATTTAGGGATCTAGTTTTGTTCAGATTTTATCTCGGGCTCCTAGCTCATTCTTTATGCTGGACCCAGAATCAGGAATACTTGATTTCCCATCAGCTTGGACAAGTCACTTAGCCACCATTTGCCTCAATTTTCTCATCTGTAAAACGGTGATAATAATAAGTGTCTACTTTCCATGGTGGTTGTGAATATCAAAGGAGTTAATATTTATAAAGCACTTTGTGAATCTTAAAAAGAATCTATAAAATGGAGATAATAACAATAGCTTCTACTTGCCATGGTTGTTGTGAATATCAAAGGAGCTAATATTTATAAAGCACTTTGTGAATCTTAAAAGGAATATATAGCTATCTGATTATTTATTATTATTACTAATGTTGTTTAATATAGAGTGGAAACCTCTCACTTGAGTTTTCAAAAGGAGAGACCAAGTGTTTTATCCAATGTCTATACACTAGCATTAATTTCCTCAAGCATGGAACAGCCAACAGACTTCTGACCTTTTGGCTCTTGACCAGCCACTATGATCCAGGTTTCTTCCTGATTCTGGATAGAAGTTTGTCTTTTTATCTCTGATCAAGAAATAAGAAAAATAAAATTCTGAAGGTTCAGCATGGCATAGAAATGTTGAAGCACCACTGTACCATATAATCATATTCCCCTATTAATGTGTGGGGCCAGCTAGGTGGCTCAATAAATTGAGTACTAGGCTTGTAATCAGGAAGACTCATCTTCATGAGTTCAAATCCAGCCTCAGATACTTACTAGCTGTATGACTCTGGACAAATCACTTAACTCTTTCTCAGTTTCCTCATCTGTTAAATGAGCTGGATGAGAAAATGGCAAACTATTCCAGTATCTTTGCCAAGAAAAGCCCCAAACAGGATCACAAGGAGTCAGACATGATTGAAAATGACTGAACTACAATATTAATGTGTGAAAATACCCCAAAGAGGAGGAGATTGTCTGCAATTTATAGATTTAGAGAGTTGCCTGGCACACAGAGAAATTAAGTGGATGGCCCGTGGTCACAGCCTGGCTCATAGTTCATAGTAATCATTTAATAAATGCTTGTTGACTTGTCCACATAAGTCAGAGACATCAAACCTAACAGCTCTAAATTATGATCATGATTATAAAACAATAAGTGTGACTTGCGTGAGAAGCTTGAGGCACTCATGTTGTTCCTTCATGTTACAAGGAGTAACCATGTTCACAGCAAGGGAGTTTGGTCTTGTTTCCTAATATCCACTTATGAAGAGTCATCCATGGATGTGTTTGATTCTCAGCTAAGCCAGGTTTCTGATGCATGACTTACTTTCCTTTTGTCAACCTGACCTAACTTTTCACATTTCTTTAAAGCCACACCGTTTCCAAACAGCTTCAAATGTTTTACCTGTGAAAATGCTGCAGATAATTATAACTGTAACCGATGGGCAGAAGATAAATGGTGTCCACAAAGTAAGTATGATGGCATTTGGAAGTTTCTCTTCACTGATCTCATTTCACTTAGATTTTTCCTGACTCATCCAGAGCATAGGCTTGGAGCTTAATGGGATTAGCATACCAACAGGCAGATGTCCTGCAGGTATTGGGAGGAAGAACAATGTATTCTGTGATCTTGCAAATTGGCTTAGGCCCAGTTTTCCCCTAAAGTCTCAGATGAAGACATTTACTAAGAAGTTAGAGGGAACGACACATAGAAAACTGATAGCTGAAATGTTTCCCAACATCCCAAAGGTCTGGTGCTAACTCTACCATATCAGACATGCCTACTACCTAAGTAAATAAAAACGTTTTTCTACTCTTTAGGAGGGGCTCAGTGGATAGAGTACCAGACTTGGAGTCAGGAAGACTTATCTTCTTGAGTTCAAATCTGGCGTCAGACACTTACTAGCTATGTGACCCTGGGCCAGTCATTTAATCCTGCTTACCTCAGTCTCCTCATCTGGAAAGTGAGCTGGAGAACCAGGAAGACCCCAAGTGGAATCTCTGCCAAGAAAACCCCAAATGAGGTTACAAAGAGTTGGACATGACTGAAAAACAACTGAATGACAACAAAAATATGAGATAATCCTGGACAGGGAGGCTGGAGCCAAGTTATGAAGGAGTTTCTATTTTATCCTAGAGGCAATAAAGAGCCAAAGGAGCTTCCTGAGTAGAGAAAAGAACATGTAGGAATAGAATCTTATGATTAGAAATGTAAGGAAACTAGAAATATATAGAATGCAGGATCACTTATTTGTTTTGAGGCTTCCAAAACTAGGGAGAGAGGCAAACTATATTCAAAGAATTAGGAAAAGAATTTTTTCCTTTATTGGACTTCAGCACATTAAAGCACATTTTTTTCTGGTTTCATGGTGTTTCCACTTACAAAAATTACACTTAGAAAAGGCATTTTACTTAGCTATAACATGGGCAAGTTATTCTGAGCAATGGATGTCTATGCAGCAGGTAGACAGCATTGACTCCATAGGTCACAGCTTTCCTGTCTTTGCATAATCTAGAGTTGGTTGTCAGAAACTAAGGGCAAGAGCTGGGTGACTCTTTGTACCCTGGCTTTCTGATATCCAGCCCATCAGAAAGCTATTCCAACAACCTGGGCTTTTCCTACATGGAATAGGGCTTTAGGAAGTTATGCCTGGGAAATATTGCTCATATTCATAGATTTTAACTCAGGTATGGGTGCAACTGAAAAAAAGTAGTTAATGTCTAACAATATTTTATCTTCAATCAGTTTAAAAGTTCTATATAGATTTATTATGACATCTTGTATTTAAGCCAAGACCTTCATTTTAATAGACATAGCCTCTAATGTACTTAAGGTTTTCTTTATATTCCAGCCAACTTGGATATTCTAAGGTTTCCTCCTCTGCTTGATTTCTGTCCTGTATGATTCATGCCCTAGATGGACATCATCTTTTAAGCAATACATTCTAGATTTCCCCTCTTAACCTTGAGCTTGCTTTAGGGAAGTAGGAAAGTATGGGATCAATGTCTATCCTCATATTCGCTTTCCTCATTGACTTTATTTCACCTTTTGGAATTGATCCAGGAATTTTCTTGCTTGGCCTGTGAATTTTTAATCTATTTTGTTACACATTTAGTGAAGCATGGGATGCTCTTTGCTATTTTTAAATCTTCAAATGGCATCTCATATTCATTGTGTTCTCCCCTTGTATGATCCAAAGGGTAACTGTGGCTTTGCTTTTGGTTGGTGATGCTAGTATTCTGAAATTTGTATATTTATGGGATTAAGGTAGATAGAAAAGTTGAGTAACTGCATACTCATTCAGGCTCCAGTGATGCTAATAATCTGGGTTTATTGCTAACGATATAATTTCTTACTTTTCTTTTCCATTTCTTAGTAAAAATAGTTTTTCAGCTATTGTACTCAGTCATTATTGTATCTTACACAATAGTTAGTCCCTTTTAGCCATTTCACTTCTCTATTTTGTATATTTTGTTAATTATGGGATTGGATGTAGTAGGAGATGACTCAGCTGATATTATCTTATTTAAGTGAGCTTTTCACTATGAAATTTTTAGCTGGCTTCAGTCACGCACATCATTTTATGTAAGCATGCATTGTTACCAGTTTTCAATTTTTTTTTTTTTTTTTAGTTTTTTCTATAGGTTGGCCTCCCTATGGAAACACAATTAAACAATCTTAGACCCATTTAGATCTCTCCAAAACAAGTGGCAGTCGACTTGTTGCAGTGATAATCCTTCTCTACTGGTTCTGTCTCTGTCTTCTTTGTATCTCTAGCCAGGGGGCAGCATCTTGGAGTGCCCTAGAGAATGCTTTAAGCAAGAGCCTTCTGAAATAGTGAAGGCTGTCATGGAGGATTCTGAGTAGCCAAAGTCTAGAGGGAAGCAAAGATGAGAAGAAAAGCAGAGAGAAGTGAGAGCTGCCCAAGAGAAAGAAAAAAAATCCATTGAAGAATAATAATCAAAGCAAGATAGAGGGACCATAATATACAGGAAATCTAGAATAAATGTTTGGTCAGTGGACAAGTTAAATGATAATATCATATTGGGTGCATTTGAAATGATTGCATTCTGTCCTGCTAACAAGAAGTTAGGCTGCTATTTTGTTTTAACCAAAATCTTAGTTAATCCAAATCCAGTGAATTCAAAGTCCAATTTTCTATCTACTGTCTTTCCACTTAAAGTTTCTCTCTCTCTCTCTCTCTCTCTCTCTCTCTCTCTCTCTCTCTCTCTCTCTCTCTCTCTCTCTCTCTCTCTCTCTCTCATATAAAGTTGTCTTGGTCTTTCTACACAGATACACAATATTGCTTAACAGTTCATCGCTTCACCAGCTATGGAAGTAGTACATCTATCACCAAAAAATGTGCTTCAAAGAGCGAGTGTCATTTTGTTGGCTGTCACCACCACCAAGATGGAGGACAAACAGTAAGATTGTGTGTGTGTGTGTGTGTTATGTAGGAATAAGAGTTGCTATCTTTCCAGATTTAGCTTTGGCCATTCAGGCCTTCCTTTATTGAGAAAGCACTTGACCCAGTGAATTGAGTTGCTGGATTTGGGGGCAGAAAGACCTAAGTTCAAATACAATCTCAGATACTTACTAGCTCTGTGACCAAGGACAAGTGAGTTAGCCTCTCTCAGGTTCAATTTTCTCTTCCATAAAACAAGATAACAATAGCACATACTCAACAAGGTAATGGTGAGGATCAAATCAGATCAGTAGAAAGTGCTTTGAAAATCTTAATCAATGTTAGCAATTATTATTTGTATTAAACATCCATGAAGTTTCTGTCCAGTGGGAAAAAACCTGGGAAGAGGTGATAAGTTTGAACACGGTTTAGAATTTGGAAGAAAACGCCTTTGAAATTGTTGAATGAAAATGGCACTAGCGATGAGATGAAACTTCCCTTTCACAATTCATGTTGATGAAAAAAACAATTTCCATGATTTAATTTTATACCAAAAGCTTCAGGATAATTGCTGGAGGTCTATCCTTGTGACCCAGCAGTGATGTTTGAGCCATCCTTTGAGAGAATTATATTTCAAATTCCAGCTCTGGAACTCTAGTTTTGGCCAATAATTGTTGAATGAACTGGTTTGGAAAACAGAGGAGTGAAGAGGGCAGAGATGTCTATTATGATGCTTTCTTTTTTTGCCATAAGAAACCTTATTTAGCTTGTCTCTGTGAGAGATGTTAATAAAAAAAAAAAGATCTTGAAAGGAGTTAGTAAGTCTGAGAGGACTGCCCTGTTTTCAATTTATGGGATAAATATGTTAGGAGTAAACTTATACCTTCCTCATCCTGGCCTTTTGGAAAAGTCATCTGGTATTGTAAAAACAAGAACAAAAACATATGCATTTTGGAACCAGGAAATCTGGGGGCTACTTCTAGCACTGCCATTAATGAATAGTATGATCTTGGGAAATCTTTTGACCTAACCTCAGTTTTTTCATCTCTAAAAATGAAGAAGTTAATTTCTCAGGTCCCTTAGTGAGCTAAGATTCTGTGACCAGTGTTCTCTATATGTACAAATAAACAGAAGGATATGTACAACTAACCAGAAAGCTTAGGGAAAATTCAAAAAAATTTTGACATTTTTCTAATTCTTTTTACTTTAAATGTAAAGATATAGTGGAAAAGACCATTAGTTTTGAAACCAGCAGCAGATTTGATTTTAGGAACACTGGTTGTATAGTCAGAAGATAGGAATTTGTGTTAGAGAACCTGAGCTAAAAGATACCTCAGAGCTATCTTGTCAACCCTTAACTGACTGAGAATTTCTTCTTCCACATCCATGACAAGTAGTTATCCAACATTCACATGAAGACCTCCAGTAAGGAGGAGTCCAAGGCAGAACATTTTACTTTGAGAGAGTTCTAATAGTTGGGAAGTTTTTCCCTACACTGAAACAAAATTCATCTCTTTCCAAATTCCATCCCTTGCCTCTATTTCTGCCCAGTGAGGCAAAGAACAACAAATCAAGTCCCCGTCCCATAAGATGGCCTTATGGCCTTGAAAATCATTATCATGACTCCCCAGAATCTCTTTGATAGATATAGCATCCTAATTTTCTTTTCCCTGGTTATCACAGGTCATGCTCTTGGAAACTTTTACTGTCCTTGTCATGCTCCTCTGCATGCTCTCCAGCTTGCCAATGTCTTTCCTAAAATGTGACCAATAGCAATGAGACACAACGCGTGAACTGCCTAAGGAAGAGCTCAGTAGGACTATCACCTCTCTCTCTCTCTGATAATTATGATTCCTTAATGTAGACATACATTACATTTATTTCTTTGGCTACAATATCACATTGTTGACTTCTATTGAACTCATAGTCTACTAAAGCCATCAGATCTTTTTTAGAATTATATCCTGGGTCTACAAAGAACAATTCCTGTCACTCATCCATGCAGTGAATCTATTGATACTTGAAGAGAATTATCATGACTCCTCTATTCCAGATAGCATTTCCAGGTGCTTCAACTGATCCTTTCTGTGAATTATCTCAGGATACTGAAGAGGGCTTTCTTGGGCAAGAAATGGTTGGCTGCCCTCTGAGGTCCTTTCCAATTCATATCTAATCAATCCTTCCCAGTTTTATCTTTTTAAAGCTTTTCTTTTCTACTAATGCTCTATTAAATGTCAGCTTATTAGATTCAGCCCCCCTATTCTTGCATGTCAAAGACTTTTGAAATCCTGACTCTCTCATCCATTGGGTTAACTATACCTACAAGCTTTGTGTCATTTTCAGACCTGAAAAAGATGCCACCCATGACTTTATTCAGGTTACTGATTTAAAAAAAAATTAGTTATATAGCCCAAGACCAAGCATAGATCTCTTAGCTACTTCTCTAGGCAGTGCAGGGCAGTGGAAAGTGGGCTGGAGACTTGGATTCCAATCCTGGGCTTCATGATAACCTAGTAATAGTTTTAATCAAGCAAGTCAGTTAACACTGCTGAATCTTAGTCTCCCTCTCTGTAAAATGAGAGAGTTAGATTAGATTTTGAACTACCATCTCCACATCTGTAACCATAATTAATCATCTAAATAGTAGTGCTAGCCTACAAGTATTTGGGACTAACAATGATTCTTCTCATTTATAACAAATATAATTTTACCAAATGAAAAGATAATACAAAAGCCCCCTTTGCTCATTGGTTTCAAGGCCTTCTCTTGCCAAATCTTTACAAAAATGTACTCATTTGAATGTTAAAGGTGCTTGTTCTCTTGTTGGTCCTTTCCTATCCCTTGTTCAGGCTGCTGTCACATGCTGATAAATCAGGCATACAATACAAAAAAAAATGACGGCAAGAATAGAATAGGACTTGATTGATTAATAGACTGAACTATTAGTGTTATAGCTAACTTATTATTTTTGAGGGGAGGGGAGGATCACCTAGAACCTACCTTCTTTAATTTACTTTTGTTTTTCCCTTCTTTCTTCCTCCTCCTTGTTTTGTTCTTGTTTTGTTTGTTGATTATTTGTTCACCCTTTCCTTTAACACTTCCTTCTCTTCCATTCTGTATCTTTATTCACAGGAATGCAGATCATGCTGTGAAGGGATGATTTGCAATGTGGAAGTCCCCACAAATCACACAAATGCAGTGTTTGCAGTAATACAGGCTCGGAGGTCATCAGGCACCATCCTTTGGACATTCAGTTTACCAGTGCTTGCTTGTGTTTTCACAATTCACTTACTATGATGCTACTGATCCCAGGAGAATTAGAGACAATCTATCCAATTTCAAGCTTGAAACTGTGAGCAATGAACTTTCTGGTTGGAGTTGAACTTTGCACGTTATGAAGAATTCCATAAGCACATGTTAGATCACAACATAGAATTGTATGTGGTGTTTGGAGTCAATTGCTTGCTTAGCTAAAGTGCCCCATGCAAGGACCTGAAGTCCTGAGGGGCCAGGAGTGAGGCAAGGATGGAAAGCCCAGAGCAAGATGTGGAGATTAATCTATCATTTTCCTTACCATTGCTGGCTGCTCTATTCAGTACAGGAGGGTCCTAATGGGTTCCTCTAGGGGTTTTAAATGTTAACAGGAACAGAGGCAGAAGAAAAAACCCTCTGTGCTATGCTTATAGCAAGAAGATCTCTTCCTCTTTCTTTACATTACAGTTGCTGAATCAGATCCTCTCAATCATTTGGAATTGCTAAAAATTCAGTTCTTAAAAGCATCCCATTTCCTTAAGTGAGAAAATAATATCCCCATCAAAGGGGAAAAAGTAAGGAAAAAGGAAGACTATTTTAGGAAAGTATTCCAGTATAACCTTTCTGAAGTCTGGTTACTAAATGTGGGAAAAATAAAAGTTTTAAATTATGTAATTTTGGGGTGTGTGTGTTTTTGTCCTTCATGTGATGTTACACTCCAAAGACTAAGACTTAGATTGCTGTGGTTTCCTGGTAGATTTTCATGTCAAGTGTGCAATTCCTTAATATATTGATTTTTTTTAAAGTCCTCACCCTAACCCAGTACTGAGGGGTGGGTGGGTGAGAGTATCAGGGTACAGATACTTTAAAAAATTCAAATATAGATATAAACCTTTTTGGTTGTCCTAAGTCCAAAAAAGCTATTTGCTTTGGGGAGACACTTGACAAAGATTCATCCTTAGAAAAAGAAGTTTAAAATGAGGATCAGAAGTCACTTCTCCCACAAAAGAGTTTCCTTCAAACAAACCCTATTATAGTGATGGCAACTCCCCAATCAACTCCCCAGAGTTTGTTACTAGAAAGTCAGAGGGACTCAGCAGAGATGCTCCCCTCCCCCTCTCCACCACACCTGATGACATTTTTCATATGCCCCGCCTTTCTGCTCAGCAGCCCAATGGGAGCACACATGAGAGAAGGTAGGTGGCTCACAGGCAGCAGACCTGGAGGGGAGCAGAGTACTTGGGCCACTCCCCTCTCCCTCTCTACACTCACTGAGGACATTCTTCACTTCACCCTCTCCTCCAAAGAGCAGCTAAATGGGAGAACTTCTTCCCTCCCCTCTGTCCAGTAAAGGAGGGGCCGGGCACATGGTTTCTACAAGGTTTGTCATCACTGCCCTATTAGAACATTTTCCTCTCACTTTTTTGTCCACTCCTCCCTTTCTCAGAACTTCGATGGAGCAGTTTCTCTCCATTTTCAGTAGATGGTTTGCTTCTCTTACTTATTTAGGATGTGTGGGGGTATGACCTTTAAGTAGTCTGTTTATGCCTATAATGCCACTTCATTGAGTAGTTGAACTTTATTGTATATTAAACTTGTACCATTAAAAAATCCCTGAGTTTAGAGCAGAGATTGTGGGTGAGCTGCCTTTCCTATTTTTGTATTCGTTATGAGGTTATTTACAAGTCAAATTTGCCCCCAAATAAGAATTTTTAAAAATTTTTGGTTTTTTTTGTCTTAAAAAAAAAAAAACACAACAAACTTCTGAGAGCTAAACAGAAACAGGCAATAGGCCAAATTGACTCCTTTCCACAATGCTTACTACGTGCCCCTAAAAAAAGGATTTTTAAAAAATGTTTCTTTTAGTTTTTCAAAAAATCAAATTTGTAAGCTCTACAAAAACAGGCATTGAGCTGGGTTTGTCCCTTAATATATATGCTGCCAAAAAAAAGCACTGAATTTGTCCTTCAGGTTTTAATTTGCCAACCCTGGTTTAGAAAATTTATCACCAAGCATTTATTGAATACCTACTGTGTGTCAAGCATTGGAAATTTAAAAAAAGAGAAACAATCTGCAACCCATAATATTCTAAGAGGAGAGACAACATGTACATATATTAGTATATTATAAGATCCTTGTAGTAGATTCAAGTAGATACAAGATCATTTTAAACAGGACCAGCAACAGATGGGACTAGGAAAGGCCTTCTGTACAATGTGGCATTTGAACTGAGTCTTGAAGAAAAACAGGGATTCTAAGATAGGTGACACTTGAGAGCCTTTTAGAGATGGAGGGGGAAAAGCATAGAGACAAGAGGGAATCTCATGTGGAAGAATCATCAAATGGTGCATATTTGGACCATCGAAAGCATAGAGTAAGAGTTCACATGTAAATAGAATGGAAAGAGTAGAGCAGTTAGTTAGATGGTGCCATGGTACATAGAATGCTGGACTAGGAGCCAAGAGGACTCGCCTTCCCCAAGTTTAAATCTGGCCTTAGATACTAGCAAAATGTGACCCTGAGTGAGTCACTTAACCCTGTTTGGATCAGTTTCCAAGTAAAATCAAGTAGAGAAGGAAATGGTAAAATAACTCCAGTGTCTTTGTCAAGAAAACCCCAAATAGGGTCACAAAGAGTCAGACAAGACAAAATATCTGTGAACAATAAGAAAGGAAAGGCGGGAAGGACCTAAATTATGAAGAACTTTAAATGCTAAAGAAATTCATTTTTTTATCCTAAAGGTAATAGGCAGCAACTAGAGTTTATTAAATAGAGGGTTGACATTGTCAACCCTAGACTTGGGAAAATCATTTTGGTGACTGGAGAATGGCTTGGGGTGAATAGAGAGTAGAGTCAGAAAGCTCAAATAAGCTGTTTTAATAATCCACCAGAGACAATGAAGGCTTAAACTATAGTGGTGGCTGTGAGAGTGGAGAGGAGAAAGCATATCCAAGAGATGTTCTGGAGAGCAAGGCAAGATTTGGCTACTGTTTGGATATAGGATAAGGTTGTTGCCTGGGTAGATAATGGTGCCCTCTGCAATAATAGGGCAAGTTAAAAACAGAGGTGAGTTTGGAGAGAACAAAAATGAGTTCTCTTTTGGACGTGGTGAGTTTGAGATACCTAAAGGACAGCCATGTAGAATAAGCAGTTCAGGATAGGAGACTGGGGCTCAGGAGAAAAATTAGAGATATGTAGATCTTGGAGGAGTGTGTCATCTACATAGAAATGGTCATTGGACCCATGGGAGCTTATAAGATTACCAAGTGAAAGACTGTAAAGAGAGAAGAGAAGAGGCCTTTAGTAAAGAGCATGGTGTGACATGGATAATGAATCAAAAAAGGTAAATCAGTAATGGCTAGGTAGCTAGGAAGAGAACCAAGAGAGAGCAAGAAGAAAATGAAAATAGTATGCAAGAGAAGATGATCAGTAGTGTCAACGGTTAAATAGAATCTAGAAGGTGGATTGAAGAAAAGCCATTAGATTTGACAATTTAAAAATCATCAGTGACTTTGGAGAGAGCAATTTTAGTAGAATAATGAAGGCAACAGAATCCAGATTTCAGAGAAGTCACTAATGGAAATATTCTTGTTGCTCAGTAGCTTGCATGATAAGATTGACCTCTCTGTATTTGTGGTTCTCTTGCTGTGATAGAAAATTTTATTATTTAAAGTGAATTTGTCCAAGGTCACTAGATAATTGATAGAAGTGGGATTTGAACTCATATTCTCCCCAAACCAATTCAGCATTCTCCTAAATAAATAAGATCATATAAAGCTAGAAGGAACCTTAGAGATCTTCTACACCAGTCCCCTCACTGAAAAGATAAGAAAATTCAGATCAAGAGAAGGAAATGGGCCTTTGAAATGATGAGTTTGAGCTGTCTATAGGACAGCCAAATAGAAATATCTAGTAGACAGTTCATGACAAGGGATTGTTGCTCAAAAGACTTGGGAGATGGTGAGAGAGAGAAGTAGAATTTGAACCTAAGCCCTGTCATTCCAAATGCACATTATAATCCTTCTAAATGTGTTCCTGTGACTGAGAAAGTTAACTCCCTGGTAGGCTCCCTGGTGAAAAACCTTGAAAAATTTAGCTTGGATGGAAGTCCATCATCTGACCTATACTCAATGCCTTTCTTCCTCATTAAGACCAATCAGAACTTGTGTTCTTCTGGAATAGCCTTTAAGAACCGTCCACACTGTGACAGCTGAGTAGGATTTTTGTGAAGTAGAAAACAGAGAAAAATAGTAACTGGTGGATTGGCTTGCCCATTAGCACGCTTCTCTTTTTGGTCCTCATGGCTTATGCCCTGAAGGTCATTCAGTATTTTAAGCATTATGGGCTGGTTTCAGGAGTTGATGACAGCAATGATACAAGTCTATATTTATATTGCAGCCCTTTTTTAACATTGAGTGCCTCACACCCTACTCCTCCCAACCTTCATATAAAATAGGGAGGCGACAGGCATCATCATCCCTAAGTCTCACCAACCCAGCCTCAGTCTCACTTGGGAGTGACAGTTTTGAAGTATGAGGTAGATTTATCCTGCCTTTCACTCATCCGCTTGAAGTATCCAGTTTTCACAGCTCATGGTTGTTTGAAATTAATTACATACTGTTTTGCTTGGAAACACTTTAATAGCATCTTTGGTTTCTTTTTATTCCCCAGGGTTTCTTTTGAGTACTAAATGGATGAATTGTCTAGTAAAAACCATTAACAGCTGGTAATTTTTTTCCCCTTGGTTCTGTCACTGTGGTCTAGGTTAATGGATATTCTCATGCTTTATTTTTTCCCCAGGAAAATTTGCTCTTGCCCTAACCAGTAGATTTTAAGTGGGTGTTTTTCTCTCATTCTCCACAAATGTTTAAAGTTTTCCCTGTTTGATAAACACAGATAATGAGCCAATTCCTTTTGAGCACAAGTCAAGAAATTCCGTGCTCAGTGTGTCTGGAATGGTGAATATGTATTTGCAGGTCATCATTGATTGTAGCAGGAGCAGATTATCCCAAGGTTCTTGCTTTTTTTGATGGTCATCTTTGGACCATTTAACTGTCACTTCACTTAGCAGCCTTTGGATCTAGATTGGGGAACTAGGGTAGGGAAAGGAAGGGGGTAGGGATCAGTGGCATAGCTTTATAATTTTAGGTCCTTCACATTAGCATTTAGAATTAAACTTACACAGCACTAGGTGACTAATGATTTATCATTGCAGTTGAAATTGTCCCTAATTTTTGTTGTTTGTTGCTCATTGCAAAGTGATAGCATGCTAGACCTTGAATCAGGAAGACTAGAGTTCAAATCTTACCTCTGACAATTATAGTAGAACCTTATTTTATGTGGCCAATATGTTCCAAGACCCTTTGTATAAGCTGAAAATTGTGCATAATAGTGAACCCCATTATTTGATACTATTTTTATATGAACATACCTAGGCACTTTATGACTTTTCTTAGTCTTATCAGATCTACCAGAATCACTTCTCTTGTGTTTTAGGGCCATTTTATTAATAATTAAATAGTTCTAATAAAAAAAAAAGGAAGCACTGCTCTGATACACACGTGACAAGAACTCTGGATAAAGACTGATGTGAGAGATAATGTTTGGTGCAAAATAATGTAATGATTCACACTAGCCCTTCCTAGAGTGAGAATGAGTGTGATTGGGTGAACTGCTGGGAAACTTTATGCCACATGGGAAAGTGGTAAAGATTTAACCTATAATTTAAATGTTTTTATTTTACATATTTTCTGCCTTTATTTATATTTACATTTATTTATTAAATATTTTCCCATGGTTACATGATTCATGTTTTCTCCCTCCCCTCTTCCCTCCTTTCTCCCAGAGATGACAAATAATTCCATTGGTTTGTACATGTGTTATCATTTGGTACTTATTTCCATATTATTCATTTTGGTAATAGTAATTTTTAAAAACCAAAACCCCCAGTCATATACACACATAAACAAGTGATAAATCATATGTTTTTCTTCTGTGTTTCTACTTCCACAGTTCTTTCTCTTAATGTAGATAACATTCTTTCTCACAAGTCCTTCAGGATTGCCCTGGATCATTGCTACTAATAGAAAAGTCTGTTACATTTAATTGTGCCAAAATGTTTCAGTTTCTGTGTACAGTGTCCTCCTGGTTCTGCTCATTTTACTCTGCATCAGTTCATAGAGGTCTTTCCAGTTCATATAGAAATCAAGCAGTTCATCATTCCTTATAGCACAATAGTATTCCATCACTATCATATACCACAATTTGTTCAACCATTCCCCACTTGAGGGACACCCCTTCATTTTCCAATTTTTTGCCACCACAAAGAGCATGGCTAGTAATATTTTTGTACAACCATTTTTTATTATCTCTTTGGGGTATAAACCTAGTAGTAGTATTGCTGAATCAAAGGGCAGGCAGTCTTAGCGCTCTTTGGGCATAGTTCCAAATTGCCATCCAGAATGGTTGGATCAATTCACAACTCCACCAGCAATGCATTTTGTGTCCCAATTTTGCCACATCCCCTCCAACATTTATTATTTTCCTTTACTGTCATATTGGCCAATCTGTTTTATGTGAAGTGGTACTTCAGAGTTGTTCTGATTTGCATTTCTTTAATCAGGAGAGAATTAGAACATTTTTTCATGTGATTACTGATAATTTTGTCTGCCTTTATTTTTATAGCAAATCATGTATCCCTCAATTTGCATGTGTTTAGTTTCCATAAAATGAAGTCTTACTGTATTAGCCTGATGACCCCAGGCAACTTATTTAACTCTTAGAGCCCTAGACAACTCCCTAAGTCTTAGACACAAAGTTATGAAAAAATTACCATCTGCATCAATGGATGGAGTTACCACATTGACCGATCTTTGATGTATTGAAGTTGCCTATCCCATGAAAAACATCATAGTTCAGGTTCCAAAATTGTTTCCTATAGCTCTGGTAAGCGGAAAGAGAGAAAACCCAAACCAATCAGTTTTATTACATGTTAAAATTTCTGGGGAGAGATTTGCAAAGAGGAGACATGGAAAAGGTAAGAGAGTGAATCTGTGACTGAAATAAAAGACCCATAAATTATTCAATTAAAGTGCTTGCTAAGGCATGGTGGTGGGTACTAAGGAAGATACAAAGGTCACTTAAACTTATGGAGCTGACAATTTAGAAGAGGAAGAAAACTATGCATACAAATGACTAATTCAAAATAAACAATGATCCAAATGGAATTCATGCTAGCCTTCTTCTCCATCATAGACTGCCACAAAGAATGATTGTCACAGACTCTTGTCACATGTTTTAGATAAATCTATAGAATAAGCAGTTTTTCTGTTTTTATTATATGATCTAATAAGGTTCAACTAGAATTAAGTAAGTTATTTCTTAGAAGAGAAAGTATGCATGTATACCCTTTGGGGTCAGATGGGAACTAGTAAAAGTAATTTTATTGAGTTTAATTAAACCAATAAAATAAATGAATAAACTAATAAAAATAATTTTGGAAACCCAAAAGAAGAATTTAAAGGGAAAAAGTTGGCAACTTGTTCACTTTCCACAGTCTGAACACTGTCAAGTCACCTACTTAGAGCAAAGTGTAATCTGCCTTTTTGATTAGATGCTGACTCTTATTTTGACCTTTAACAAAATCTAGAGCCTGCCAAATTTTAAAAAATCTTTGCTTTGACTTTTGGACCTTTGACATCTAATTTGTCACCTTGTTCTATGACCTCAGATGCTGTGATTTCTGTGTGGTTGACATATACCTATTCACTCCTGCAAATTTAGAGGAAAAAAAATAGAGCCCAGATGGAAATTTGTTGGTACATTGGCAGCTGACATAACCATGCTGCTTTTGGTCATTCTTTTAGACATGTTTCCTGCCATATTAAGGCCACAAGGAATGTTCAAGGTGAAAGTGATTGCAAGCTGACTAGTTAGACTTGCTCTGTGTGTTTGATCACCTATTTGGCTTAACTATGGCTATTCTTTTACCTTTACTCTTATAGCCCCTTCCTCAACTAAGTAATTTTTTCAGTCACTGAAAAAAACCCAAACAATTGAAGATAATTTTCTTTTCTCAAACTTTTCTCACTGTTTAAAACATATTTCTTCTATACACTGGTATTCTCATTTTTAGCATAGTGCACTTTTTTGTTTTTGCACATGCTCCCCTTTTTGTTTTATCATATTAGACTCATTTTAATTTTAATTAGACTCCTTTTGGGTGAAGACCAATCATAGCAATGCAGTGTGCAATGTCGAAAGAACACTGGTTCTGGGATCGCATCCCACCTCTGACCCTGCACATAACCAACTTTGGCCTCAGTCCCTCATTTGTAAAATGAGATGAAATGAAATTGTCTCAGAATCCCCTTCCAGCAGTTCTTCCTGTTATCAAACTTGCTTCTTCACATCTTTCCTCCATTTATCTTAGTTCTGCCATCTGAAACCAAGCAAGACAAGTCTATTCTCTAGTCTGTGTGGCATTTTTTCAAAGTTTAGGACAGTTATCGCTTTCTCAAGTCTTCTCTAGACTCAGTGTCTCAGTTCCTTTAACTGGTCTTCACACGATCTCAAGGTTCTTCATTATCCTAATTGTCCTTGCTGAAGCAATCTCCTGATTATTAATATCCTCTCTAAAAGGCCACACCCAAAACTGAATGCTTCATATGTAGACTGACAATGACAGCGTATGACACATTGATTGCTTCTCAAATTCCAATTACTATATCTCTCAACACAGTCTAAGATCACACTATATTTTTTGACCATCACACTGATAAACCATAGAACACTGAAGTTCATGGAAATTCCAAGATCCTTTTCAGATGACTACCTAGCTAGGTTTCCCTCATCTTGTACTGAAGCTGATTTTTTTCTCCTACTATAAAACTATATTCATCCCTATTACACTTCATCTTATTGGATGTGATCCAAGATTCTGACCTGTCAAGAACTTTTTGAATCCTGTCTGTGTCATCTAGTATTTTAGCCACCCCTCCTAAGTTGAAACCTTCTCCACTTCTCTGGGTCACTTGCAAATTTGATTTTCATGCCAGATCTGCTTTCTATCCAAGTCACAGATAGAAAATGTTAAACAAAGGACCAAGTCCAGATCCCTGAAGCCCTCCCTGGAGTCTTCTTTTCATGTTGGATGAATGAAATAAGCATTTATTACGTATCTACTATGTGCCAGACCTGGTGTTATAAGTATCTCATTGATCCTGAGAACAAACTGGACAGGTAGGTGCTGTTAGTATCTTCATCCTACAGTTGAGGAAAGAAACGAGGACAAACATAGTTGAAGTGTCCAGAATTAGTAAATGTCAGAAGTCAAATTTGAATTCTACTCTTTTTCTCAACCAGATCCATATCAAATTAACTGTGCTATCACTTTTGGTGCTGTCATCTTTTATCTTTTAAATAAAATAGCCTTAGAGACATTGTCATTGAATAGATCCCTGCCTCCTCATCTTTTATCCCTGACCCCCACAGTGCCTTGCACATCCATCAAGTTTTTATTGAATTATATTCTCTTTCCACCCTCCTCGCCTCAACAAGGAACTTCTTCCAGTCAGGGTCCATGGGGCTCAGGTCTTACTCCCAAAGAATACATTTCCCTGGCCCTAAAACCCCATGGGAATATGGCAGTTCTTCAAAGAAATTCCTTAGAGACAACTGATGGCACAGCAGATAGAGTGCTGGACCTGGGATCAGGAAGTCCTGAGTTCAAATCCAGCTTCAGATGCTTTTTAGCCCTGGGCAAGCCACTTAACTTCTGTCTGCCTTGGTTTCCTCACTTTTAAAACGGGAATAATAATTGCACCTACTTTGCAGGATTGTTGTCAGGATCAAATGAATTATTAGTAAAAAGTGCTGAGCATAATGCCTTGCACATAGTAGGCAACTATACACATGCTTATTCTTTCCCTCCCTTATATGAGAAAACTGAGGACCCTTGATATGAAATTATCTGCCCAATGTCACATGGGTAAATATGGTAGTAACATCAGAAGCAAGGTCTTCTAAATTCCAGATTCTTTCCATAGCATTATTACTGTCTCTGAAAATACAAGGAATTCATTGTTCCTGAATGTCCAGCCCTCAAATGAAGCTTCCCTTCAGAGACAAATGAGTACTGAATGCAAAACATTTTAATTAACTGCTTTAGATGAGAATTCTCCATTATGGAGCACTTTAAATGAGAATCAGTAGGATTTTCACTAAATATAAATATTCTATGTACATAAAGGTGTAGATACACATATGCAGATTACATATATCTTCTAGACAATACATATAGGTCAGAGATATTTTTAATCTCAAGAAAAGCCTTTATATTCATAATTTTATTTGGGAAAATGTGGTATTGTTCAAATAGCAAGGTTTGAATTTGTTTAATGCATGTTATTTTACTTATGTTAGTTTATTACTTTTTATTAAAAAAAAACAGACTGGTACATTTCTAAGATGCTTAGACTTCTTGGGCAAGTTTGATGCTGTAAGTTATTTTCTCAGGAGTTTTTGGGGATGTGATTTTTACATGGTTAACCAAGCCCTTCCAAAAATGAAGAAATGTAAAAACAGACAAGAGAGATTTGGATCAGAGTGCCAAACAATGCTTGGTCTTCAACCATCTGGAGGCAAAGAGCAATTATGTGATTGATATAATAGATTAGTAAAATCATTCTACATGACATCTGCATTTTTCTTTTAAATGCAGGGTTTCAGTTTGAGAAGCAAGTTTAATTAAGTGGAAAGATAATCCATGATTAAATGAGATAATGAAGTACATGCTGGAAACAGGGTAGCAATTTTGCTAAAAATAAAATAACACGGTCACAGCTAAGGTTTAATGGTGATAGAGAAAGCAGCCAAGAAGTAAAGTCAAAACTTTTACTTTCCTGATTATGGAAAAAAAAAAAAGCAAAAAAACACGAGAGTTTGTCTACTTTTTATAAAAAAGCTAAGGCCAAAGCCAGGTCACCCTCATTTCATTATCGGCTTCTCCCGAATTGCAGCTACCTGAGGTATTTTGATGTCTGCTGTCAGATTTAGATTAAATGTTTGTGCTCACAGGGCAAGCTAGCACTAAGGCATGTGGGATGTAGATTCCTCTGAATGTACCCACAGAATCCTAATGAACACAATTCTCATGTTGGCAGAAATCTGCAGTGCCTTAAGGGGAGACTGTAATCTGAGATTTACACAGAAGGAGAAGGAAAACCACATTTACCTGACAGGCTTTTTAGAGTCTTCTTTAGGTTTCTGCAATTACCTTAACAATTGGAATCAAAGTACATCTATACAGTCATACTTTGGAGCTACACACGAGAGCGCTTCTATTCTCAGACTTTGGCTTTAGAAATAGCTATGGGTCAAACCTGGGGCTTAGAGAGATTGCTTTGACAGCTACATGAAAAATGGACTGAAGAAGAAGGAATTTTAGCAGTTTTGCCGTGTAAGAAACAATTCCAGCCGAGCAACTACAGAGGAAACCAATTTTCCTAATGAAACTGAGACTATCTTTCAGGATAAAACCAATCTAAATATCCGAAGCACTTACTCCAATGCATCTGTGATTTCATCGATCTGGTTATTTCCTCCAGGGATGCAGATCACAACTAACCTATGCCCACCCACCTTGTGCAACGAATGGATATCTTTCTATAAGTTTACCACAGGGGTCTACCCCGTGCCAGGGGCATTTCTCAAGCTCTTGACATTTCAAAGATCTAGTGGAGATTGTACGTTTTCATTGTTTATTCCTTGCTTCTTCTATGGAACTAGCTCCATCTTTTTTCTATTATAATTTGTTTGATGCCATCTTTTGTACAACTCTTCCATTGTAATCCTTATAATATATTACAGCTTGCTTCTGCCTAACATTTGTTTTTTCATTGACCTTGAGATCCTTCTCAGCTATAGTGTTTCAAGACTAGAAATCATACACTACCACATATGCCAACACTAAAAAACTGACACAAATTTTGATTATCCCCTATAGTGGTGGGTACGTATATGCAAAAGCCATAAATAATCTAAAAGGAATTTTAACTTTTTCCCAAGAATTAAAAAAATTACTTTTTTTTTAACTTTGTATCCAAATATATCCTTCTTCCTCTCCTCTCCAGAATGCTCTTTTTGTTTTTGTTTTTCTAACAATGAATTAAAAAAGAAAAAGGGGGGAGAAAAACATTTCACAAAGCCAAACAAAACATAAAGTGAATTTGACAGTAGAGGCAATGTTCCCATTCTACCCCACCCCCTACTCAACAAAGAAGGAAGGTACTTTCTCCCACATTTATGACAGGCCTAGTAGGTGACTATATTGATAGGTTTGAGATCGAGTATTTTCGAGTTTTGATTTTATCCTCTTTTGGAAGCAGCAAGAATTATTTGTAATTCCTCTTCGGGTTTTTTTTAATGGGATTAAGATAGAAATGGCTCTGGGACAAGTTGTTCTCCTAGACTATTTTATATTTGATGTTCTGTGGACTGTTGCAGAGGTGGATGAAATAATTGCTTTTTGAAGTTAAATAAATATTGGGATATAAGTTCATCCTCTGTAGGCTTAGTATCCTCTGTTTGATTTCAGTTGCAGCCAGAATCACAAGGATAATATACACTTTATCTTGTCCCCACAAAATTTTTTCAAAAACCCTTACCTTCTGTCTTAGAACCAATATTGGTTCTAAGACAGAAGAGCAGTAAGGGCTAGGCAATGGGGGTTAAATGACTTGCCCAGAGTCACAAGCTAGACATGACTGAGATGAGATTTGAACCCAGGACTTCCCATGTCTAGGTATGACTCTCAATCTATTGATCCACCTAGCTGTTCCATCTTTAAAAAAAAAAGGGGGGGGGAGAGCCACTCAGGGATCCCCCTGAATATCCAGCCCAGTATTCTAATCTCTAGTTAGTGAGAGTGAAACTAAATCACTTTCTCTCACTGGGCCAGTTGCGCAAACACCTTGGAGACCATAGTTATAAAAAACAGTATTTTTTATTTAAGAGGGAATACAAACTGAGGATCAGAATAAGGAGTCCCTAACTCTAAGGCAGTGATTCCCAAAGTGGGAGCTACCACCCCCTGGTGGGTGCTGCAGTGATCCAGGAGAGCAGTGATGGCCACAGGTGCATTTATTTTTCCTATTAATTGCTATTAAAATTTTTTAAAAATTAATTTCCAGGGGGCTAAATAATACTTTTTCTGGAAAGGGGGCTGTAGGCCAAAAAAGTTTGGGAACCACTGGTTTAAGGGATCTAGCTAATTACCCACAATCCTCTACATCCCTCACAAGAGGGAGCCTTCTGTGTCTTCTGGCTAACTTAACTTCCTGTTTCTATCTAGGTATCCCCCAAATTGACTAAGTTAACTATCTATGACCCTCAGTAGTTGGTCTGATTTTATTCCCCAAAAGCTGTCTCAAAAAACCCCGTTATGAATGAACTCCAACAGCTAAGTTCACCCCAGAGGTTCTGACCCCTGAGGTAAAACCTCAAAGCTGATCTGACAGGAAAATTTTAGGAAAACCTTCTGAAAAGCACAGCAGGTAGAGTCAGATCCTTTTCTAGATCTTTCCCACTTAAATAGAGTAGCTCCGAAGAGGAATTACGGGTATACTCCTTCTCCACAGTCAGGTGAGTTGGTGAGCTCTGATAAGCCCGCCTTTTCTCCACCATTCCTGGACAGGAAGTTCTCAACCTCCCACAGGAAGTCAAGTCACTCTACCAGTTGTCACTTCCAAACCGTTCCTCCTCTGCCTTCTGCCTGCTAAGATCCTTTCCCTTGAGTTCCTAGTATGTGCCTTAAAGACAGCCTTCCACTTCTTTTAAATCTTATCCTATCTCTATCCTTTTCCCATTACAATCTCCACATAGTTTTGATGTGTTCTGCCAAATCTTTTATGTCCAAAGATTTTTAGACACTCTTTGGTACGGCTGTTGTTGTTGCTGTTCAGTTGTTTCAGTTATGTACAGCTCTTTGTGACACCGTTTTGGATTTTCTTGGCAAAGATACTGGAGTGTTTTGCCATTTCCCTCTCCAGCTCATTTTACAAATGAAGAAACTGAGGCAATGGGGGTTAAATGGCTTGTGAAGGGTTCAGCTAATAGACCGAGGTCAGATTTGAGGTTAGGTCTTCCTGACTCCAGACTGGACACTTATCCACTATACCACCTATTTGGCATGACACAATCCATTAAAAACATTGTTTTAAAGTTTTTATGGGTCAGTATTAGGTCTGGGTAATAGTTCAGTCAGATATTGGTCCAGTTCCATGATGATTTTTTGGTCGAATTCTTCAGGATATTTTTATTTTTGTATTTATAGTATAGTAATTTGTCCCCTGTTAGTCCATGAAACAGGATATATTGAACTTCTGATGTTAGGTATTAGGTATTCAGTCAGTGCTAAACTTTTATGGCCTCTTGTAATGTGGCACAAATTTCTACTTTTTCCTTATATAGTCAACATGATTCACTAAAGTCATTAAAGATCCCTTCTGTCATTTCTGGTGGCAATGACCTTGCCCTGAATTGCCATCTTCAAACCTCTCTGTTTCCTCAAACAAGACCACATGATGCAATTATTTGTTCAATGTTTCTTTGTTGACATATTTTTGGCTAAATTGACATATTGAATTCATGCAGATGTCAGTCAGGGGGAGCCTTTTTACTTCATCCTTAAATCTTAGTTGTGTCATGGACTCTATCCTGAGGCAAACCATTTTCAGTTACATTTGAGAAATCTAGTATGTGTATGTCACCAGTGTTACTATTTCATAATGAAATAACTCCTACTTGTTACAAATATATTTTTCAAAATGCACTTATTTGTTTGCTTGTTACTTTAAAATACCCAGTTAACTCCTTCCCTCCCTTCCGCCATTACAGAAGGCATCATTTGGCAAAAAATTAACATTTATGTATCCACACAAATTATCAGCATTTATATCATCAACAATGTCCTACAAAAAGAGATAATAAGAGAGAACCCATTTAAGCTAACCATAGATAGAACAAAATATTAAGGAGAATATTTGCCTAAACAAATCAGAGACTATATGAACATAATTATAAAACACTTTTAATATAAATAGTCATATTTAAATAATTGGAGAAATATTAATTGTTAAGCAGAGCCAAATATATTTCTGGATGTTACTGTCTCCTCCTCCTTGTCCTCTTCTTCCTATTCTTCCTTCTTGCTCCTTTCTTCTTCCTCTTCATAATAATTAATAATAATAATAATAATACCCAAAAGGAGGAGAACATGAGGGGAACATGTAGTCTACCTAGTATACATGATAGACTATCTTTTTTGACGAATTAGATACTGTTGAAAGATCTCAGAAGAGATGTGATTCTAAGTAAAGTCCTGGCAACAGCAAGACTGGGCATACACCATTATGTTGTCTCTGAATAATGGAAATTTCATAGCTTTTTTCAGAATGTTATAGCCAAGAAGAAATTCTGGAAGTTGTCTAGTCCAGCCTCCATCACCATGCTGAGATGGGTGAGTTAATTTCCTCAAGGGTACACAAATGATCAGGTACAGAATTGGAATTAGAATTTGGCTTCCTAATTTTCAACCACAACCAGTATTTGGTGTCTTTTCCCTCTCCATGAACCATGAACAAACAACTCTGTTTTGTTCTTGGGTGTTGTTTATCAGTCTACTTCCCACTCACCATCTTTGTTACTTTTAGGATCAAAGTGCTCCTCTCTGGTTACTCCTCTTTGGGTGGAGACTCCCCCATTAGAATGTTAGCTCTTCAAAGGGAGAGTCTGGTCTTGCTTTCATATTTGTATCCCTAATACTTAGCACAATACTTGCACATAGCAATCTCTTAACAAATAATTTTTTTTGTTCATTTATTCATTCTTATGAGCCTTGATCTTTCTCAGGATGTCTTCACTGCCTGACTGTCCTGTGTATGATTTATTATTGGAAACAATTAAAGCTAAGTTCATACTGTAAGGCTATTTGTTTGAGTTGTTATTTTTGATATATGATAATTTGTATAATTGTCTGTAAGCTAATTTTCTCCAATATAACCCAACATATGCTTTGGTACTTTACAGTTAAATCTACATTCCTATTTTCTTTTTGAATTAAAAAAATATGTTTTATTGATGCCTTTTGTCTTTATTGATAGTCATTTCTGGAGGGGAAAAGCCCTCCTCTCCTATGGGATTGAAACTTCTTTGTATCAAAGAAAATATGTAATCAAATCTGATATAATGATTGACTAGCAATATGAACAAAATTCTGCCCTGCTTTTTGGCTATGAAAAGGGTAAATTTTATTTTCTGTTCTCTGGGACCTTTTAAAAAAAGTTTTTTGATGCCTTTGGCTTTTATGTAACATTTTATTTCCAGATGAACTCCTTCCCCTATAATCTAGTGAGGCTTCTTTTATAACAAAGATTTTTTAAGCCAAAAAAACAATTGTAAGGTGATGTAAACTCAACTCTTTCTCTTTCAATGTAGAATGCAGTCACAGATAGCAAGGTGTAAAGCCCAGTCAACATCTTTCTCTAAGAAATTAAATAAAATCTTGCTATTGAATAAGAAAAAAAAATGGCCATACTCTTGGGGCTTTAAATAGCCATGTCTGGAAACTGTCAAAAATCATCATTTGGAATTCATCTGGAT
The DNA here is from genome assembly GCF_016433145.1 of Gracilinanus agilis. Taxonomy (NCBI): domain Eukaryota; kingdom Metazoa; phylum Chordata; class Mammalia; order Didelphimorphia; family Didelphidae; genus Gracilinanus; species Gracilinanus agilis. The sequence continues at coordinate 279,975,319 of NC_058132.1, read as the reverse complement.
CAAGAGTAGCTTCTAGAGGATATTCTGGCAAAGGGAGAAAGAGGGAATTTCTTTCTCCTTATTGTTCTTCTTCAGCCACTGTATGTAGCGGCAAAGTTGCTTTCCCAAAAGGAAGATAGCAGTTTGAGGAGTCAGAGATAATTGAAGACACAGTAATAGGAATATTGACCCATACTTCAGACAGATATGGATGCGGAAAAGCAAGGACAGAACATAATTTCCAGAAATCAAGGATAGATGTGTTTGATATCAGGACCTCGTACTACAAAGAAGAACACCAAGTATGCAGCCAAGGGTGTTATACCTGATATGAAATAGTTAGGCTACAAAAAAGACATTCTTCCCACAAATGCTCTGTTTTTATGACTTTATGTTGAAAATGTTTTAGTTTTAATATATTGTCTTAAACAGAGCCTTGTATAAGAGCTAATTGTGTCTACTGGCTAACTTTATATAGGAAGTACACTGGTTGGAGTTTATGTTTCTTTATTCTTTCTTTATTCTTTCTGTTTATATTGTTTATATTGTTCTTGACCTTGCGATGTTTTCTTGTTTCTGCTTACTTCACTCTGCATTGATTCATAAGTCTTCTCATGTTTCTCTGAATTCCTCATATTCACCGTTTCTCATTATACTAACATTTTCATTTTTAAAAATTTATTCATTATATTAAAATTGATAACAGGCAAAATGACAAATGACAGAGATGTAGGAAAATGGGGACACATGCACTATGGATGGAACTGTGAACTGATCTAACCATTTGGAGATCCAGATAACCAATCTGGAATCTATGCCCAAACTATATATATCTATTGCCCTAGTAATACCACTATTAGGTTTATTTCCTAAGGTGATTTGGAGGAAAGGAAAAAAACCTATATGTCCTAAAATATTTATAGCAGCTTTCTTTGGAGTGTCAAAAAACTGGAAATTGAGGGGATACCCATTAATTGGAGAATGGCTAAACAAGTTGTGGCACACACTAACATTTTCAAGGAATGGTTCATATGAGTATGGCTCTGGGTAACATTGGTCAAAGTGAAAAAGTCCTGAGTTTAGGAGATTTGGATGTGCATTGTGAAAAGTCTTACCAACAAAGCATTCTGTGCATGGTTTCTTAAGCTTGTCAATATTTTGTTACATGAACTGGAAATGCTGACACACGGAGAGATAACTAGGTACACAAAATTGCCCTTGACTTGAAGTTAGAGGGTCTAGATTTATATCTTGTTGTTTTCTTGGCTGTGGGGTGTTGGGGTAAGTTTAATCAACTAACAATTTCCACATTTGTAAAATGGGTATAATAATACTAGTGGTGTGGTTTTATCATTGTAAAGGATTTCCAAGAGATCCTTGTAACTAGTCTTAGAGAATGGTCAAAACCAGTGGTGTCAAACAAATAAAAATGGGACCACTAAACCATATCTAATGATTCCTGCTGGCTCATATTGACTTAGAAAACCACGCACTAAGATTATCTATGTTTTGTCATTATTTTTATCTATTTTGTTAAATATTTCTCAATTACATTTCAGTCTAGCTACAGAATACCTGGGTAACTTCATATGGCATGTTTGACACATCTGGCCTAGGGCACTGTCCACAATGTGTCTTGTCCACAATTATGTCTATACCAATCCAATAAAACTGACTCTCTCAGGTTTGAATCAATACTTTTGCATTATCTTTTCCCACAGGATTATTGTAAGAAAAGCCCTTGATAAGTCTTCAGGTACTATAGAAATATGTTATTATTTATTATTCATCAATATGAGAGAAGGAGTACAGAAAGATGAATTAAGGATTGTGTTTTAAGTAGAAGAAAGGCAGCCTACTTGGTTGAACCTTGACAATTTGAGCTGATATGGTGTCCCCTCAGTTTTGAAAAAATTAATTAATTAGTTTGTTACATTAAAATACCTAGTTATCTCTTTCCCTCTACTCCCCACACTAGAGAAGGCATAATTTGACTATATATATGTATTTGCTCATTTCCATTTTTCAGTTCTTTCTCTGGAGGTAAACATACAGAAGTCTTTCTTCAGACAATATTTCTTTTGCTGTATGTAATGTTCTCTTGGTTCTGCTCATTTCAGTCTTCATAATTTCATGTAGATCTTTCCATTTTTTCCCAAAATTAACCTGCTCATCATTTCTTATGGCACAGTAGTGTTCCATCATGGTCAGATGTCAACTGACGGGCATCCCTTCAATTTCTTTAAAGTGAGTTGCTCCTTTCCTCCTTCCCAGGTTGGCTACATTTTAGTGGCAAAAGCAGAGATGGTTTCATTTTCGAGGTAGTAAGCATAGTCCCTGTATTCTCTGTGTGCAGTATACTTACATTTAATGAGTTGTTGGGTTAGTTTCCATTTAAGTAAACAAATTAATTTACATGAACTATTAATACCAATTATTAATGCTTTTCATTTTGCTTGTTTCAGCAGTCTCTGCATGACACCCCAACTGAATGAAAATTGATTTTGCCAGGTTTGGCAACACTGCAACATTTTGTAACCTCTGTAAGGAGACTTATTTGGAAGATTGTGTTTAATTATGCTTTCCTTGCTTTCATCCCTATACACTGATGGGTGGCAGATATATTGCAATTGACATTCTGATGTATATTAATCTCCTGGTCTCCAATGCTGCCCTTGAAGTTTGTCATTTAAGGAGACCTCAATAGATCTGTCAGTAATACCTTGGTGTCTACTCTATAATTTTCAAAATTTGCATAGTTAGAGCTAGAAGGGATCATGTTATCTAGCTTTCATATTATAGAGATAAGACTAGAAAGCAAACTCATAACTAGGGAGTGCTGTCTGGGACCTTGTTCCAGGATACTAACATGTAGAATGGGTTGAAAATTAAAATAATTTCTTAAAAACATTGTTAGAATTGAAAATGTAGATATTTAAAGTCATTTAACATTGTAGAAACTAGGTGACAAAAATAAATAGTTCAACAAGGAAGCTCCCAGAATGGTATACTTTTCTCCTCATTCTTCCTCTCCTTTGGGGGGGTTATTATTTACCAGCTGAGTTCTTCCTAGGTCTTGCCTCAGTCCGTTTTTTTCTTGTGTAGCTGCCATACCAGAAGCTTCCTCAAAGAACCTCCCCAAGATGTCTGTCTCCCTCTCGTGGTCCCATTTCTGAGGTTTCTCTGCCATCCGTTTGTGGCAATGTTTCAATAGGGGACTAGTAGCAGAGGATTTATTTGAGGTTATATTTAGTGCTATTTGCCCATAGTACCTTATTACATTCTTTTGAGCCAAAATTGCTAGCTCTGAAACATTTCCAGAAAGCCAACAGAACTGGCCCAAAGTGACACAGCGAATTTGGCCCAGGGTCAAACAATGAGTTTGCTATAGAGCGTGGAATGAAACCCAGGTGTTCTGACTTACCAGTCTAGAGGTCCTTTTATTATACTCTAATGACAATTAAAGGAGTTCAAAATATTTTTGCAATGAGACAATCACATCTAGTTTCAAATCTGTTCTGAGAAATTCCAATTGACTTGGTCTATTTTTTATTTTTACTCCTTGACCAGGATTATACTATTTAAAAAATTAACAGCATTAATAAATCCCCTCTCTGCTTAGGAAATTGCTTCACAATGAAGGAGCTCCATGAATACTCACTTCAATTTACCTTAAAAATTATAAATAGCAGTTCTATGCAGAGGTGAGGGATTATGGTTCTGAAATTACCTTCCGCCTCAGAATCAATACTGTGTATTGGCTCCAAGGCAGATGAGTGGTAAGGGGTAGGCAATGGGGGTTTAGTGACTTGCTCTGGGTCACATGGCTGAGAAATGTCTGAGGCTAGATTTGAACTGAGGACCTCCCATCTCTAAACCTGGCTTTCAATCTTCTGAGCTACCCAGCTGCCCCAAGAAGGTCAGTTTTTAAAAATATGTTGGTTTACCTTACAGAACTTTTTTTCTTTTTTTCTTTTTATTATTATTAAGGATGGCTCCCTGGGAAAGAAAAGGAGGAGTAGAGTGGGAAATGCAGATGAATAAAAACAAAAGCTAGAAAAAATATTTTTTAAATTAAAAAAATTAAAGTTTTGACTGGCAAAGACTATGTTAGAGGGCAGTTGTCTCTGTTCAGGTTTTTAAAAAATACAGCAATTTTGTCTTGTCAGCACTTGAGTTTCCACTAACAAAATGATGACCTAACATTATTCACCCTTCCTTTGGCGAGGTGAGTGGTGGTAGGAAATGTTCTGTGTTTTAGCATTTTTTACTATGGGATATATTTGTGTGAAAATAAAGTGAGCAAACATAAAGAAAGAGGTTAGAGAGGTGACAGCACAGCCATGCCTATGTTTTTCCTCTTGGTCTTAGCCTTCACTACACTTGGTTTCCAAATCATTACCTATTAATATGCAATTCTAAATGGAACTTTTGGCTCAGATATGGAAATAACGTCTGTGATTAAAAATGTTTATGTGTAGGTTATTTAATTAAATCTGATGGGACTAAAATCTTCCTTCTGTGGTAAAGGATGATAAAATTCATTGCTGGCACAGCTGTGGAAAACAGTCACTCTAACTCACAGCTGTCAGAACTATAAATTGGTCCAATCTTTTTCAAAAGCAGAACCTATTGATGGAGTAATCCTACTCTTACATTTATTTCCTAAGGAAGTCCTATATGGGGTGAGGGGGGAAAGTAACATATATATATATATATATATATATATATATATATATATACACACAAAAATATCCCTAGAAACACTGTTTATAATAGCAAAAACTGGAAATAAACCTAGGCCCCTCCAACCTTACCAGTCTTCTTATATCATACTCCACAACACCTATTCTTTAACCTAGTGACATTGACCTTTTTGTTATTCCTAAATAAGAGATGCCATCTCTTAGCTCCAAACAGTTTTCTCTAACTCTCCCTGATGCCCCTAATGCTCTCTCTTCTGAATTCTACCTGTTGACTTTTTTTAAGCCCCAACTAAAATNTTTCAAAAGCAGAACCTATTGATGGAGTAATCCTACTCTTACATTTATTTCCTAAGGAAGTCCTATATGGGGTGAGGGGGGAAAGTAACATATATATATATATATATATATATATATATATATATATATACACAAAAATATCCCTAGAAACACTGTTTATAATAGCAAAAACTGGAAATAAACCTAGGCCCCTCCAACCTTACCAGTCTTCTTATATCATACTCCACAACACCTATTCTTTAACCTAGTGACATTGACCTTTTTGTTATTCCTAAATAAGAGATGCCATCTCTTAGCTCCAAACAGTTTTCTCTAACTCTCCCTGATGCCCCTAATGCTCTCTCTTCTGAATTCTACCTGTTGACTTTTTTTAAGCCCCAACTAAAATCCCATCTATATAGAAAACCTTTCCCAACCCCTTCTTTTAATTTTTTTTACCAATTACACATAATAAATTTCCACATAAGTTTTTCAGAGTTATATAATCCAAATTGTATCCTTCCTTCCTCCCTCCTGTAGCTGGTAAACAATTTAATCTGGGTTATACATGTATTATCATACAAAACATTCTTTTTTTTTGTGAGTAACTAATATTATAAAACCAAAACATGTACCTAAATAAACCAGTGAAAAATCTTTGTTTTCATCTGCATTCCTACTCCAACAGTTCTTTTTCTGGATGTGGATCACATTCTTTTTCATAAGTCCTACAGAATTGTGCTGGTTCATTGTTTTGCTGAAAGTAATTGTCTTTCACAGTTGGTCATTCCACAATATTGCTGTTACTTTGTACAATGTTTTCTTGATTCTGCTTATTTCACTCTGCATCAGTTCATTTGGTCTTTCTAGCTCTTTCTGAAATCATTCTGTTCATCATTCCTTACAGCACAATACTTTTCCATCACCATCATAAACCACAACTTGGTCAACCATTCCATTACTGATTGACATCCCCTTTATTTCCATTTCTTTACCACTACAAAAAGTGCTATTATAAATAGTTTTGCACAAGTAGGTCCTTTCCCCCCAACTCTTCTTAATTCTAGTACTATTCTTCTGTTCATTATTTCCCATTTATCCTGATTATAGATTGCTTTGTATTTATTTGTTTGCATATTATTTCCCCCAATAAGTTGTAAGCTTTTTGAGGGCAGATATTGTCTTTTGCCTTTTTGTGTCTTAGCATAGTGTCACAAAATAGATGCTTAATGTTTATTAATTGATTGTTTGGTGTCTATTGATTTAGAAATGACTGGAATCAATTGTGAAATAAAAAATTAATTCACAAAAATATAGAAAATTTGGGTAAACTTTTGCAAAGTATAGCTGGTGGACCTAAAAGAAATATATTCATAATGACTACAACTATGAAAATATAGATAATAATAGTAATGGCAAAACCTAGATAAGTATACAAAGAAACTGAGGACTTATACAAACAAGCAGGATGATTTTGTTATTTCATTATTAAATTTATCATCACTATTTTTTGCCTTGTAGTTTTTTTATATGACATGATCTGTAGAAAACAACTTTTCTCTTTTCTTTATTATTTATTCTTTTCTTTTCTTTTGTTATTTTTATAATTAAATACTTCTACTTATCTACACCCATTAAAATAAAATGTATTTGAGGGAGAAAAGAAGTCCTTCTTCAATTCCTCATCATAGTATGGAATTTCGGTTCTTACAGGCTATGCCAGCTGAACACAAGCCTGGGAAAGTCAATTGTGCTATAAAGCAGTGCATACCTTTTGATCCAGTAATACCACTACTAGGTCTGTATTCCAAAGTGATAAAAAAAGTGTTGGGGGAAGGAGGGAAGGACCTATTTGTACAAAAGTATTTATGGCAGTCCTTTTTATGGTGGAAAAGAAACGAAAATTAAAGGGATGTCCATCAGTTGGGAAAAGGCTGAACAAATTGTGGTATATGATGGCGATGGAATACTATTGTGCTGTAAGAAATAATGAACAGGATGATTTCAAAAAGAGCTGAAAAGACCTTCATGAACTGATGCAGAGTGAAATAAGCAGAACCAGGAAATATTGTACACAGTAACAATACTATTGTGGAATGTTCAACTGTGAAAGACTTAGCTACTCTCAGCAATATAATGATCTAGGACAATTCTGGAGGACTTATGACAAAGAATGTGATCCACATCCAGAGAGAGAGAGAACTGTTGGAGTTGGAATGCAGATCATCAATTTGATTTTTAACCTTAGTTTATGTAGATTTTTATTTGGGGGTTTTAGTTTTACATGATTATTCTCTTACAAAAATGAACAAATATGGACATTTTTTGTGATAATACACGTACAACCCAAATCAAATTGCTTGCTATCTCTAGGAAGGGAAAGGGAACAAAAGGAGTGAGAGAGGGAGATGATTTGAATCCTTTAACTTCAGAAGATTTATGTGCAAAATTATTATTTTGGCAAATAATTGGCAAATAATTTTTGTAATTGGCAAATAAAATATCTTTATAAAAGGGGGGAAGGAAGTCTACTAAGCTAGAAGAGCTCTGATTTCAGGATTGTTCTGTCTGGCATCCAGCCTACTTGCCTTTGGAGACCATCATTATGAAAAGTTTGTCCTCCAGAAGAGGGAAGTGCAACAGATGGCCCCAGCAACTTACAATCTTCTGTGAAGGCATGGAAAGATTGTGATATGTGCTTGCGGAGGGAATATTGCCCACCAATCAAGTTATAGATCTTTAATTGAAAGATACATATGTTGTCAAAGGCAAAACCCATTCAAGTCATACTCATTAAATCTTTATTATGTTTATTCAAGTTAGCATTGATTGGTATTTTAAAACATCCAAGGTGCTGAACTCACTCAAGATGCCAACATTTGAGTCTCTACCCCCAGGAGGCTTAATAGTTATATACTCTTCATGAGACAGCTCTGACTTACTGTTAATCACCCAGAAAGATTTTCCTGATCCAAAGAAAATGTGATTGCTTATTGTAACTTTTAGAAAGAATGTTAAAGCAAGAAATAAAATAACATAGCTTATATTTGGTAAATATTCAGTTAGACTCTTCTCTCTTATGGTGGTGCTGCATAGACTTTTTTTTTTCAGATCATGTTCTGATAGGATTGATTTTCCTTGGGGGCAAATCTCATCACTATCTCTGACACTAAGTGATAACAGTAAAAAGAAAAAAATGGAGCAAAGGTGCTTAGTAGAATGATAGAGATGATGGAAACCGAAAGTTGATTTAAAACTCAAAAATTTTCCAGGAGCTTATTTAGCTCTTATGGTTTATGACTCAGTAGGGTTTTAAAAATATTTCATAGTAAGGTCCTAAGGGCAAGACAATAATAATCTTCAAAGCATGGGCTAGAAATTCAAATGGTGCTTCTAGTTTATGGGGATATCTCCTATTTTGTAATCTTATTGGCTTGGGGTTAATAAGCCCGAATTCTTCAGAGCAATGCAGGGTTCTTTGCATGTTTGGCTGGACTCCAAATCTCCCCCTTCCATGGAGTGTGATAACATGTCTGCCCTTTTCTAACCTGAAATGGATGTTGACCCTCTCAGCATCGAGGTTTCAGATAGTGGTTATGTGGGAGGTGGCAGTTCAATTGGAGGTCCCATGTAAGACCAGTTTTTCAGTGACTTATTTACCACTTTGATTTATTGAAATGCATAAAGTGCTAAGGCCCTTGGGCTCTTGTCCAATCAAACAGCTTATGTTTCCATAAATAACATTAACTCTGGGACTCTTAAGTGAATTAGGCCATGGTCTGAGTGAAGAGCCCTGTGCCCTGAAGGTCAGTAGATTTAAGCAGTTTTGGAATTCATTTGCCATGAAACACTGATGCCTTCAAAATAAAATCAAATAAATACTTATTATGGGCCTACTATGTGCAAATCTCCAGTTATCTATTATTCAAATTGAGATTTCAAATCTCTCAGAATCATAGATTGATCCCTTATTTTTGTTTGAACATAGAAGGAACTCCTCCAATGGCTGCGAAGGACAGTAGCAATCTTTTAATTAATTTAACTGTGGTGTAATGCTCCTCTCGGTATATTATCTATGTGTTTTATGTTAAAGACCAAAAGATTAGTGCTCACAGCATGGAAGAACAATTAGCAAATTTATGAAAAAAAGGATCTGGATTGTGGGAACTGGCAAATCTAAATACTTTATCATTTATTTGAAGACACCAATGACTAATTGGAAACATAAAACAAAGGAGAGGCAGTATTGTGGGAAAAGGGACCATTCTTAGAATCTACAAGATATTGGTTCAAGTCTTGCCTCTTGCACATACTAGCTGTGTGACCAGAGTCAAATCTCTCAATTTTTCACTACCCCAGGCAGCTCTCTAAGACTAAATTGCCAATCTGCATCAGTGGAGGGAGTTTCTATGCTAGGAGTTCCCTATACCTATGAAATCATGAGTCAAAAAAAATTTTTTACCCTTAATTTTTGTTCTTGAAAAAATTCTAGGACAGAAGGGAAAGGGCTAGGCAAATGGGGTTAAGTGACTTGTCCAAAGTGACACAGTTAGGAGGTGTCTGAGACCAGATTTGAACCTCAGACCTCCTGACTCCAGGCTTGGCATTCTACCCACTGTACTGCCTAGCTGCCCAAGGTCAAAGTTTTTTGAAAAAATATTTAATTTTTGACAAAAGTCAGACTTACAGCAATATCCAGGTTATTAGTGTGCTATTTTTCCACATAGCACAATTGGGAATATGTGTATGTATAAAAAATAAATGTGTATATCAAAGTATAGTTTATAAACATATGATATTTTAAAATATATTATGCATATATAATATATAATATATAACCATACATAAAATTTATATTTATGTATTTATTTATATATAAAAAAGATAACTTTGAACACCTGTCACTAAATGGTAAGTACTGAATTGGTGATTTAGATAATATATACTGCAAAAATTCTGCCTTGAACTCAGGGAAGTTGTATCATAGGGAATGCAAGCATCTAGGGAGGCTCTGTTTTTAGGTTAATAGATTGTCCTGGGTCAGAAATCTAATGCCACTACACACACATATGTACACACAAGTGCTTGCATGTGCGCACGTGTGTGTTTAATAGGTATCAGGGGCTTGTAAGCCAGAGAACCTGCTTGACTGCTCAGGAAAGTCCCTTCGTCTTTGTAATAATTGTAGATGTTCAAAGAGTCTCTTGAGTTCATGAGGAACGGGGATGTCAAACACACAGTTCATGTGGTCTACCAAACTGCGGAGTGTTATACTGCCTAAACCAGATTAAAATAAAATTGCAAAATATTTAATAAAATAAATAAAATACAATAAAAACATAGATCATATTACATTTTAAAATGAAGACTATGAGATCTCCAGAGTCCTTCTATACTGATTAGTGGCCTTAGTTTCTATTTTAATGGATGCGACTGAAGTGGGAGGAAGCAATGTGAACGTAGCCCTTCTCTGACTTAGTAGGTCAGTCTCAATGGTCCTTACAGTGACTTGCCCAGGATCACACATCTAATTAGAATCAGAGGCTTGATTTAAACGTATCTATTAACCCCCTCACACACATACATGCTCATGTAAGCACACACAGACACACACATATATAAAATGTATATATAAATATGTTTGCATATACAAATATATGCATAGGCTAAAGTCATCTCCTGCACCCCTGGCCATCACTAGTCTTCCTGACTTTTGTCTTTCCACTGGACTGGGATGCCTGGAAGCCAGAGTGAGGCCAATAACTTTGTGCAACTCTGCCTCACTTAAATCCAAGTTATTCATGAGTCAAAAGACCTCACTGGTGATATTTTGATCCTCTTCAAATACGAAGGAGAATAACCAATTTGACTGATCATGGAGCTAGATCTGGAAGGGACCTCAAAGTCTATTTAAGTCCAGATTCTTAATTTACAAGGGAAGAAACTGAGTGACAAGGAGGCCAAGTGACTTCCCAGGGTCACATAGGTAGTATGCATCAGAGAGAGATTTTGAACTGAGGTCCTCTGACTCTCCAGGAATGCATTTCCACAATACAGTGCTGAATCACATCACAGAATGCCTTTCATGATGCATAATTTATAATCGCCATCAAGAATATGTGTTGGGTGCTCTTACAGATGCAGAGCTTGGCAAAGGGCAGAACTCCCTTCAGCCCTTTCTGTCACTGGTTTCATAAACATCAGCTGCTTGCAAGTCTGCCCAGGGAGGCAGCAGTTTCCCAGATGTGGCTTTGCTTCTCCTCGGTACTCTCCATCCTGGGAGCAGCGGGGGAAGAGGTGGGGACATGAATCAGATTTGGGGACTGTTTTCTTTCCACGTTGGGTCTCAGTTATCTCTCCAGACAGGGTGCTGCTTCCCCAGGTACTAGAGTGGGTATTTGAGCTGCCAGGTTGTGAAATGTTTAAACGCTCTTCCCCAATGTAAAAGAGCTTGTGTTTCCCTAGCTCTGAGCAAGCTTGGTTTTGTTGTTTTTTCGGCCCCAAACAGGCACTCGGTTGCCCTTAGCTGTTCTGTTTTCCTTTGCATCCTGTGTAGTTTCAGTGGGGCCTCTTTGGGTGCAAGATGGATGACTAATGCTACTCCTACCTCAATGAACCCTTGGTATGCCTAGACTGTGAGGTAATTGTTACTGCTCATTATGCTTTTAAGCCAAATGGAAATCTTGTTTAAAAAAGAAAAAGCAATTGCTAACTTTTCATGTCTATTAAGACGCCCCTGTACTTGTTTCCTTGACCTTTTTAGCCAACCTGCCAAAGGATGGAGCTCAAAATTAGACAGATTCGAAGTCTTGAAAGGCTTTGTAGGGACCCTACCATGTCTAAAAAGGAGACCCAAGAAGTACTGCCTGAAAGAATTAAGCCAGTACTAATGGACTATGTAGGGGCAGCTAGGTGATGCCAGTGGGGAGGGTGCCAGATCGAGAGTCAAGAGGAGTCATCTTCCTGAGTTCAAATCTGGCCTCAGACACTGGCTGAGTGACCCCAGGCAAGTCACTTAATCTTGTTTGCCTCAGTTTCCTCATCTATAAAATGAATTGGAGAAGGAAAAGGCAAACTATTCCAGTACCTTTGCCAAGAAAACCCCAAATGGGGCCATGAAGAATCAAATACAACTAAAAAAAAATGACAATGACAATGGACTATGGACTTCTAGAAGCCTAAAGTGAGGGTATTCTAAAAACTGGGTGTATATAAGATGGAAGGACTGAATGTTTCATATCTCTAAATACTGAAAGCATCTGTCATTTGGGGATATGGGGTTGAAGGAATGGAAATGCTTCTACTAATGCAGATTGGAACCTGTCTGACTCAATAGGTAAGTCTTAGGCATAAGGAGAAATTTAATTAAGTAATTTCAGTCACTTATAAGGATTCCTCTTTTGATAAGCTGTAACTATGTGATTTAAGTAAGACATAACAGTAATAGGAATACTAAGAGCCTCTGCCATGATGGAAATGCTTATATACTTCCCCTTTCTTTGCCACTGTAATATGCAGAAATGGGCAGCCATTTTCTGTAGGTACAAAATAGCAGTTTGCCACTTTGGAACACAGAACCTGGCAAAGCACCCTAGGGCATGTACCAAGGTGACAGTTAAGGACAGGGTATAAATTGGGGTCCACAAACCCCTGAGACTTCACTTCTTTCTCTCATCATGTAGGGTTAGGGAGGAGGTGGTGGCAAACTGGGCCGATTGGATCAGGCAGGCAGGTAGGGACAACCTTCATTGCTAGCTAAATCAGTACCTTATTGGCATAGCCAACAACCTTAAAATCAAGCAAGTGTGAACAGCTAATTTCAGGGAAACAATATCATCTGACCCAGGGGCTTGATAGCTTCTGGGCTCAGCAACAAACAGCCACAGAGTTGGGAGAGGCCCCCAAGGTTTTCCCATACTTTACACCTTAGGAAACAACTTGTGCTTCAATATTTATTTAGTCTTATAATTAGGCAATATAATTAAGGTAATTTCACCCATTTACCTTCCCCCTCTTACCTACCCCAGTTTGATAACCAATAAACCCAGTTTGATCCTAAAGCCTAAACATTCTTTGAAAGCCAACTTCTTACCATAGTAACAGTAACTAGTTTCAAGAGTCAGATCCGGGTAACATCTCTAACTGACTGTGGCCATTTCCAAGCCAGTGGTGATCCTTCATTTCAACCTAGGGTTTCAGGAACCTGTATTCTAGTTCCTGGATACCCCTACCAACTGCCTGGCTGGATTGGTTTCTAAAACTTGTGGTTTAGCAAAGAATCTTCAGTTTTAAAGAAGACTTAGCCCAGCTGGTGTGGGAATAAAACCTATACTCACATCTTGCTGTGGCTAGAGTCTCTCTCCTATTTGAGCAAAGATCACCAGCATTTCCTGAGCCCTTTTACTGCTCATAATACCACACACCCTGGAGGATGTGACAAGAGGAAACTGAGCCACTAGTCTGGCAGTATCGTGACCAAGTGACCCAAGAAGGGAAAGGAGAAAGGAGAAAGGAGGTGGGGTGACATGGTCATAATCTCTTTACTGGAATTTGTTAACTATTTCAGCAAATTGTTCCCAAATCAGGAACATGTTCTGCATGTTTTCCTTATTCATTACTTCCATTAACAATTGTTCAAAGCCTATATAACTCTTGTTGACTGGACATCAGATGTCTCTGCCATCTTCTGGGCATGGTGGCAGACCACTGACTTTTATATTGGTGCCCATAAATAAAAGTCAGATCTTTGGCTTGGGAATCTGGCCCAGGTCCTGTTATTTCTTACATCCGTCAAGGGCAATATCCTGGTTACTGGTCCCCAGTAGATTGTAAGCTCCTTGAGGTCAAGAACCACCTGTATCCTTTGTCTTTGTGTCTCTTTCATCTAGAACAGTGCCTAGCTGTGGTGGACTTTAATGAAATATTTGTTGAATTGAATTGAATAGCTTAATGTTGCCTCTGCAAAACCAAAAGGAGAGCCAGAGATAAACCCACAGGAACTGGCTCTTTATAACTAAGTTGGTACCATAGTCCCATAGCATCACATGACAAGAGTGAGCAAGTTGGTTTCTCATCATGTGAACTGGGTCAAGTGATAATTCTGCCTGGAGAGCTGGGTGAGAAGTGGTGACAAACTTTTCTATATGTGTCAAAGTCAAAACTTGAACTGGTGTCTTTTGAGACATCTCAACTAGTCCAATGAGCCTAATGCTATTCTACAAATGGTGTTTGAACTTCTACCATATGCAAAGCACCATGTGATTTCATGATTCTTCCATCAGTAAGCCCCAGGACTTGCCTTGCTAATTAATAAATATAAAATATAAAAATAATAATAGAATTGATATAATGCCTTAGAGTTTGCAAAATATTTTCCAAGTATATCAGGTCCCTCTTTGTGTCTTTTTGTGTTACCAATTCTGGGAAATGAGTTCCTTTGATATCTAGCTTTGATAATGATAATTTTACATTTCCTCCCCCCCCCCCCCCGGCTGTGCTTCCTGAAGATAGCAGAGAGCTTCAGTTTGCTCATTTATGAAAAAAAAAGGATTAAATTAGATGACTTCCAAGATCCCTCCTGGATCCCAGTGCCAGATCCTATGAACTCTTAGATGTTTTCAGAATTTACTGCTGCTCTTTGCATAAAATTATATATAGGGAAGAAACAATAACAATATAACCTAAAGATCCCTTGGCTTTGCTATTGGCCTTACCACTGCACCCTTGGAACTTTCTGGGCTTTTCCATCTATCCAGAAACTGAGCTTTCTTTGATCTGTTGTAATCTTAGCTACCTAGAATGTGAGCTCCTGGAGGGCAGGAACCATCTTGGTATATTTTTTCCCATTTATACATACCCCCAGCACTTAACACAGTACTTGGCACATAGTACATACTTAGTAATTCTTTTTTTTTTCATTCAAAAGGAAACATATAGATTTATCATGGTCTTAAGTTTGTATTGTGGTCCTATATGTCAACTCCAGAAAGATATACTTTTTTTAAAAAAAACAAAAAACAACTCTTACCTTCTGTTTTAGAATCAATACTATATATCTGTTCCAAAGCAGAAGAGTGATATTGGCTAGGCAACAGGGGGTTAACTTATTTGTCCAGAGTCACACAGATAGAAAGTGTCTGAGGCCACATTTGAACCCAGAACCTCTCATCTCTAGATCTGGCTCTCAATCCACTGAGCCAACCAGCTGCTCTTATGACCTTTTATATTTAGTAATCTTGGCCCTTTAGAGTTTACTGTGGGAAATTTTTATACTGTGAGAAACTGTATACAGTGGAGATAAAATAACAAAATTAAAAGATCAAACTTATCATGATCTTCAGAGTGAATCTTGGTCCCACAGAAAATCTTCAGGAAGCTCAGCCTTACTATACTTAGCTCCCTCTTCCTTCCCTCTGATGGCCCTTTGTCTTTGTCCTCAGATGCTTCTTCAGATCCTGTCCTCTGTAGCTGGTGGATTTGATCTGCTATTTCAGTGTTCTACAATCTGTTTCCTCCATCAGGTCTGGTTATAGGAATCTGGGGCACGGAGGAGACACATCTTTCCAGTTGTCAAATGAGATGTGTTATGTGGATAATTTGGGAAAAGGTGTGTGGTATAAGGGAATTTGAAAGGAGAATGTTGGAGACTTACTAAGTGGGTAATCTCAGTTACAGGTAGGCTGGAATTAAAGGAGATTCAGGGTATAATAGGACTGAAGTCAGGAGTATAACACAGAAGGGAAACAGAGATCTTCAGGGAGAAGAGAAATTAAACTAAACAGACAAACACAGCAAGCTTACAGACTGGGGCTTAGACTCAAACACAAGCTGAGGGAAATAGACTAGACTGAAATTAACAAACAGGCTTTAGTTAATTTCACAGGAAGGGACTTGTTTTGAAGTAACACCTTCCTTCAAGACGGATGCCCCAGCTTCCCTCTAAGCCCAGAGTATGTTGTTTCTTTCCCTATTCTTCCCTTTTGATAACTAACAGACAAATTATATTAATAGGGCTGTTGAAACACAAAAGGGTTTATTTTCTTTGAAGGATGTTTGTTAGGAAGGTGGATCAAAGGAAAGCCCTATCAGTTGTCTCAGGAACCTCAGGTGGGGGAAGGGAATCAAAGATGGAGTCTGAGTAAGGACCTGCCTTTAAACTCAGCTTTACAAAGTGCTATTGCTATCTAAAGGGAATAAATGATGACTGACTAACTATAACTAATGCTGTCAATTAGGTAACCCTTCACAGATTTAACTCCTCTCTAATTACTCTCCTTATTAACTCCACAGACATATAAGGTAAGGGAGGGAAGGCAGGGATGGTATTAGGAAAGGAAGATATAAAGGGTTTATCTAAAATAATAATTTCTTAAGTAAATATGTCAAAGCTAGGCTAAATTTCAATATTAAAGCTAGGTAATCAAGGCAGCTCGGCTGATTGACAACCTCCCTCCACGGAAGATCCAGCCAACTGTCTATTCCTCAAGATTCCAAACCCCTAACAGCTTTTGGAACTCAGCCAAAGCTAGAAAAAACTATATCACCCCAATTCTGTATACTACAGATGACATTTAAAGCATTTTGTAAACCTGCAGGTGCTTTATAAGTGCTCACCATTATTATTACTTGTCTCCTAATTTTAGTCTTTTCCCAGGATTTTAGGTCTGTGTTTCCTCCACCTTAGGCTCACTGACCATAAGACCTGGAGAGCTTCCGTATTCCCTATCCCTAAGACAGAAATGACTTCCAGCCAAGAATCTCTCTTCCTTTTCTGCCCCTCTAAATCTCCCTGGACAGGACTCAAAGTTCTGCCTCTTTCACCTTCCTGTATATCTTATTACTTTGCCAGCTAAAGGTAAATTTGTAGATTTTTCTCTATTTCTTTTCTTTCCCTTCCCCCATCTTTGATATTTCTGGTTCATGTACTACTAGCAAAATCCCTCTAGCTAGCCTATAATGGCTGGTGTTGCCCTTAATTGTCCCATTATTCTCCTGCCATCAGACACTATGGCCCTGGGAACAAGGCTGGGTCACCAGAGCTCTTCACTAAGCTTACTCATTCCCATGCTGCTAACAGAGAATGTCACTTCCTCTCTCTGTGACTCAGTTTCCTCTCCAATGAAATGAAAGTACTAGACTAAATTCCCTTACAATCCTAGGTTCTTGACAAAAAGCTAGACAAAACTCTCCTATGAGTTGGACCTGGTGATTCCTGATGAAGCTTCTCATTGAAGGAACTGAAAGGAAACACTACTTCTTGAGTCAATGACCATTGAATGCTAGACATATCTCATGCCCTTTTTATTCCTAGGCAAGCGGTATACTAAGTAAGGGCTTTCAATTGTGCATATATATAAATGTGCATATATAAATACACAAATATTGGGGTAGCTTGATAACTCAGTGTATAGAGTGCCAGACCTGGAGTCAGGAAGACTCATCTTCCTAGTTCAAATCTGGCCTCAGACAATTACTAACTGTGTGACCCTGGGCAAATCACTTAGCCTAGTTTGCCTCAGTTTCCCCATCTATAAACTGAAGAAGGAAATGAATGGTAAATCAATCCAGTATCTTTGACAAGAAAATTCCAAATGGGATCACAGATAGTTGGTTATGACTGAAAAATGACTGATATATATGTATATATATACATATTTATTAGAGAGCTGCCTTAGAGCCAAGACCTGAGTTTAAGTCCTGAGTTTGACACATATAGACTGTGTGAATCTGGGTAAGCTACTGCCTCTCAGTTTTCTAAGACTATGTTACCTGCATTGGTAGGGATGGTTTCTCTAACTAGTGGTTACCTATGCCGATGAAATCACAGGTTCCCCCCTATCCCTACAGATGTGCATATATGTATACACACATGCAAGCTGTCCTACTGTATTTCTATTTTCTGTATGCTAGGTACACAGTATTTCAGGCTCACACTTTAACAAAATCTTCCATCTAGGCAGAGGGACAGTAACTGGTCCCAACACAGAAAGGTAATAAGGAAGAGAATATATCCCACATTTATGAAACTTCAGATTTTGATGGCGAGACAAGAAAATGATGGCGTTGGAATCAGACACCTGAAACTAAGGAAATGGCATTTCAGGTCAAGGGAACATGGAGGCAGGAAACCTTGCGCTGTGTTCAGGTAACAACAAATATTACAGCTTGGCTGGAACACAGCATTCTTGAAGAGAAGTCACAGAGATAAGGTAGGTTGGGAATAAGTGATTGAACGTCTTATTTACAAGTTTGGAATATATGGCAGTTTGGAATTTATGCCATAGGTAATGGATAGTCAGTGAAGGTTTTCAAATAAGGGGTTTACATAACCAGAGCTATACTTTAGGAAGATTAATCTGGCAGCAGTGTAAGACTGATTGAAGTGGGAAGAAAATGGATGTTGAGGACTCTTGATATATGATTTGGGTCCCATGAAACTTAACAAGGGCACAAAATTAAAGTGGACTTAATTGAAAGCCACATCTGGTGACTTGGGCAAACTCTAATAACTTCCAATGTCAACCAGTAAAAACTGGCTGGACTGGCACAGTTTCAACCCCCCAGGAGGCATATAGACCAAACCTAATAAGTCTAGAAATTGGGCATTATCCTTCCCCATGTCCCCCAGCTTCTTGCTGGATGGCACAGTTAGAATTAAGGTCCCTATACCCTTGCCCTTCATTCCTCACTCCTTATTAAACAATTAAGAAAATATCTTCCATTTATTAGTCTTAGCTATCCTCTCCTATAGATAAAAAGGCAGGTGCCAGCTAGCTCTTTGTCTCAAACTGTACATGTGAGAATGTCAACAGGCTCTGAGTCTTTGACCAAATTGTGAAAATCTTTGCTTGGGTTCACATTTAGAAGTCACATTTGTAAGATTAAAAATTAATTTCCAATAACTCCAAGTATTATATTTTATAAGATTTATTAATAATTACTTGAAGTGGTGGAAAAGTATAGTATGAGTAAAGAGAAGTTTACTGGACTACGGAAGTGGGAGCAGAGAGAGAGATGGTGGCGTTACAGAAACTTTTATCTACAAAACGTAAAGATGAAACATGGGGAAAAAAGAGGAATGCTGGGAAATGAAGTCCAGGAGTACAAAATTCTAATTA
This sequence comes from Gracilinanus agilis, assembly GCF_016433145.1. NCBI lineage: Eukaryota > Metazoa > Chordata > Mammalia > Didelphimorphia > Didelphidae > Gracilinanus > Gracilinanus agilis. The sequence continues at coordinate 279,956,241 of NC_058132.1, read as the reverse complement.
CACACATTGAAAGCTACATCTGGTGATATGGGGAAATTCTAATAACTTCCAATGTGAACCGCTGAAAACTGGCTTGACTGTACAGCATCTGCCCTGCAGGATACTTGTAGGCTCTGTGCTGTTCTTAGTGGGAGAGCAGGAGCCATGGGGCTCACTCAGTGGGATTCTTCCCTTTTGGCATTCCTCTCTGTTCCCTGTTCCCTCTCTTCCCTCTCTTCCTCCCCTTGTGAGTAGTAATAAAGTTTTGTTAAATGCCATCACTCAGTGGTTCTGCTACTCTTCACTAGATCTCTTGATCTACATGCTTCTCTCAGTTATTCTATTTTAAGAATTGAGAAGATTTATTTCTAATTTATTGAAATGTTTCTATTTCTGAGATTTGAAATGAGACTCTCATACCTCTTTACTCATTCCTTTGTTCCCTGAAAATTCAAGGAATGTTCCGACTCTAGAATATCTCCCATTACAGGTTAATAGAAAAGTGAAATTATGAGTTCTCTCTTGTTCTGTAAATAAAAGCCAGCTTAGGCCCAGTGTGTCTACAAGCAGTCAAACAGAGTCCTTGAATCTCACGTTGAAATGTATTGAGTAGTGTTTTGTAGTTGTGTTCGTATAATTCCTGTGTTTGTTTTGGTAGATAGATTTCTAAGTATTTTATATTGTCTGGGGTGATTTTCTCTTTCTACCTCTTACTGCTATGATGTGTTGGAAATATATAGAAATGCTGATGATTTATGTACATTTATTTTGGATCCTGCCACTTTGCTAAAGTTGTTGATTATTTCCACTAGTTGATTCTCTAGGATTTTTTAAGTAGATCATCATATCATCTGCAAAGAGTGATAGCTTAGTCTCCTCATTGCCTATTTTGATACCTTCAATTTCATTTTCTTCTCTAATTGCTACTGCTAGTGTTTCTAGCACAATGTTAAATAATAGAGGTGACAATTGGCATCCTTGTTTCATGCCTGATCTTATTGGGAAGGCTTCTAACTTATCCCCATTGCATATGATGCTTGTTGATGGTTTTAGATATATACTGTTTATTATGTTTAGGAAAGGTCCTTCTATTCCTATACTTTCTAGTGTTTAGGAATGGATGTTGTATTTTGTCAAAGGCTTTTTCAGCATCTATTGAGATAATCATGTGATTTTTGTTTGTTAGCTTGTTGATATAGTCAATTATGTGGATTAAAACTAGATCTAAACAATTGGAAAAACATTGATTGATCATGGGTAGGACAAACTAACATAATAAAAATGACCATTCTACCCAAATTAATTTACTTTAATGCCATACCTATCAAACTACCAAGAAATTTTTTACAGAATTAGAAAAAACTACAACAGAGTTCATTTGAAATAAAAAAAGATCAAGAATATCAAGGGAAATAATAAAAAAAACCATGAAGGAAAGTGGCCTAGCAGTACCAGATATTAAACTATGCTATAAAGCAGTTGTCATCAAAACAATATGGTACTGGCTAAGAGACAGAAGGGAGGGTCAGTGAAATAGAGTTGGAGAAAGTGACCTCAGCAAGACAATCTATGATAAAACCAAAGAGCCCAACTTTTGGGACAAAAATCCACTATTTGACAAAAACTGCTGGGAAAATTGGAAAACAATATGGGAGAGATTAGGTTTAGATCAACATCTCACACCCTACACCAACATAAATTCAGAATGGGTAAATGACTTGAATATAAAGAAGGAAACTATAAGTAAATTGGGTGAAAACAGAATAGTATACTTGTATACTAGATTGCTAGTATATAGATCTCTGAGAAAGGAAAGAATTTAAAACTAAGCAAGAGTTAGAAAAAATATAAATGTAAAATAAATAATTTTGATTACATTAAGTTAAAATGTTTTTGAACAAACAAAAACAATGCAACTAAAATCAGAAGGAAAACAACAAACTGGAAAAAATATTTATAACAAAAATTCTGACAAAAGTCTAATTACTCAAATATACAAGGAGCTAAATCAATTGTACAAAAAAAATCAAGCCATTGATAAAATCAAGCCAAGTGATAAATGTGCAAGGGACATGAATAGGCAATTTTCAGATAAAGAAATCAAAACTACCAATAAGCACATGAAAAAGTGTTCTAAATCTCTTATGATAGAGAAATGCAAATCAAAACAACTCTGAGGTATCACCTCATACCTAGCAGATTGGCTAAAATGACAGCAGGGGAGAGTAATGAATGTTGGAGGGGATGTGGCAAATTTGGAACATTAATGCACTGCTGGTGGAGTTGTGAATTGATCCAACCATTCTGGATGGCAATTTGGAACTATGCCCAAAGAGTGCTAAAAGACTGCCTGCCCTTTGATCTAGTCATACCATTGCTGGGTTTGTACCCCAAAGTGATCATAGGGGAAAAGACATGAAAAAAATATTTATAGCCATACTTTTTGTGGTAGCAAAAAACTGGAAAATGAGGGTATGCCTGTCAATTGGGGAATGGCTGAACAAATTGTGGTATCTGTTGGTGATGGAATATTATTGTGCTCAAAGGAATAATAAGCTGGAGGAACTCCACGTGAACTGGGATGACCTCCAGAAACTGATGCAGAGTGAAAGGAGCAGATCAAGGAGAACCTTATACACAGAGACTGATACACTGTGGTAAAATAGAATGTAATGGACTTCTGTACTAGCAGCAGCACAATGACCCAGGACAATTCTGAGGGATTTATGGAAAAGAACGCTACTAACATTCAGAGGAAGAACTACAGGAGTAGAAACACAGAAGAAAAACAACTGCTTGAACACACGGGTTGATGCAGACATGATTTGGGATGTAGACTTTTAATGACCACCCTAGTATCAATAATATGGAAATAGGTCTTGATTGATGACACATGAAGAAACCAGTGGAAATGTGCTTTGGCTATGGTGGGGTGGGGGATGGGGGAGAGAGCAAGAACATGAATCATGTAACAATGGAAAAAATTTTTCTAAAACATAAAAAATATATTGAATAAAATCACTCCTAACTGGTCAGAACTTAGATTACTCCTTCTAGATGCAGGGATCAGGACTCAGGCATCTGATTTTCCATTCATCGGCCAAGGAATATGAGAGGGACTGAGAGAATGATGTGCTCACTGAATTCCAAAGGATGTCTAGGGGATGACTGAATAATGAGCTTTCAGAATCGTACTAATGATCCTCAAGATTTTCATTCTTGATTTTTGATCATCAAAAGAGACCACTAACCAAAATTAATTTACTGGCTAATGCTAACCTCAACAATAAATTAATTTTCTTACCCAGAACCCAATCTCTTAGAATTTTTAATCATCACCAAACATGCATTTAGATTTGCTTACTATCTCAGGTAGAGGGAAGAGATGGTGGGAGAGATGGAGAAAATTTGGAGCCCCCCAAAATGTTAAAAACTGTTTTGTATATAATTGGGGGGAAATAAAATATTAAGTGATAAAAAGAAAAAAGATTATGCTGTAAGAAATAGCCATGAGGGGCAGCTGGGTAGCTCAGTGAATTGAGAGCCAGGCCTAGAGACGGGAGGTCCTAGGTTCAAATCCGGCCTCAGACACTTCCCAGTTGTGTGACCCTGGGCAAGTCACTTGACCCCCATTGCCCACCCTTACCACTCTTCCACCTAGGAGCCAATACACAGAAGTTAAGTGTTTAAAAAAATAAAAATTAAAAAATATTAAAAAAAAAAAAAGAAATAGCACATGATGTTAGACCAATGTTTTGCCTCCAACAGCAGAATCAAAAGGCATTTAGCAGAAGATTCTTAACCTACCTAATGTTTTGTTATTATCTCCCCTTCCCCTTTTAAGATAACCAACTTTTCTCTTTCCTTTATGCCAATTGGGAACAGACTTGAGATTTCCATCAATAAATGAGTGATTAATACATTGTTAGTCCTGGAAAGTACCTTAAATATCTAATATATCTTTTTCTGGATAAGGAAACTGAAGCCTACAGAATTATAGCAAATTATCCCCACAGAATTGGGACTAGACCCTAGATCTATTGACCCTTCAGCCTTGGTCATGCCTGAATGACTATAATGTCTATATTTGGCTGAAAGGAATTAATAGCATATGCCTACTTGTTGAAAGCAGCATGGTGCCATGAAAAGCATGCTCAGAAGACTCGGGAGTAAACCATGGTGGCTCCCTAGGGTCCATGCTGTTGGTTGTCGCTGAACTCTCCTAGGTTTCCATTTTCTCATATTTAAAATGAAGAGATTGAACTAGATGACCTCTAGGGCCCCTTCTAGTTACAAATCTATGATCCCACGTTACTGGTGTTGGCTCTTTTTTTTTAAAGGAAAAATTTAGGATGTTTCCAGATGAAGACTGCTCTGTCAGGGAGGATCTCTTATATCAAAGTTGATAAGGCTGCAAACCTGAGGTCTGATGGTCCTGTTGCTGTTTTTTGATCTATTAATTAGCATCTGGAATGTTCCAGCCAGAAGGAACCTTTTAGATTAGTCCTCTTGTTTTATAGATGAGGAAGCTAGCCCATGCAAGTGAAGAGATTTGTTCAAAATAATTTGAGAAACCCATCTTCTATTCCTAAAAAGCCAGGGGAAAAAGAAAGAAAAGGCATTTCTCTTGAATTTGAATAGTTTATGTTGTAATGTGAGAAGCAGGACTCATACTTTGAAAGGTTTTATCTTTTATAAAGAAGCACATAAACAAATGCAAACTACAGCAGCTCCATGGAGCTATGTAAATGAGAACTGGGGTGATGCTGGAGTGATTGGAGTAATTAGAGGTAGTAGGTGTGTAGAGAAGGCATTATTCTTTCTGATACATTGTTGGCAGCCTCCCTACTATCTGCAGCTATCAATTTGGGGCCGAAATCAAGTTCTTTCCCTTGATAAAGATCTCCCTGTAGTAATTCTCGATAGATATAGTAACCAATTTAGGATTTTATGCATATGCATACATATATGTGTAGATATATACATCTATGTTAAATTGTATTTTCATATGAATTTCTTCATCTCTAGGGAAAAATCGATATTTTATAACCTTTAAAGGTGTTAGAGTGGGAGTTTATAACATATGGATATTTAATGCATTAGTAATATGGGATAAATGACATTAACTTTCCACATATAGTTTGCAGGTTTTATATATATGTATGTATATATATATACATATTTACCATGTATATGGTATGTGTGTGTATGTTTGTGTGCAGATCTTTCCACTAATTTTGGCAGTTTCTTGACCTGTCCTTCATAATCATTATTGACAAGGTTCACATTCATGCTCTTTTAGTATAAAATTGGAGCAACATTCCCTTGAAAAATATTTCTGGGGGGTTCCGGGTTAAGATGGCGGCAGAGTAAGAAGCAGCTCTAAACCTCTCCTGACCGAAACACACAAAACTCCTCAAGGGGACATAAAAACAAGTCCAGACGAACGGAGGAACCCCACAACAGGGCACAGCGTGGAAGGTACGTGGAATCGAGACATTTCCAAGCTAAAAAGGGCTCTCACTCACTCAAGCGCGAGCTGAGCAACCGCCCCACCCCCACCCCCTCCACACTCACCTATAGCTCTGAACCCAGCTAAAAAGAAATAGAGCAAGTTTGGGGCACCCATCGAGTCATC
>NC_058132.1:279870240-279945634 GCF_016433145.1 Gracilinanus agilis | reverse complement strand
TAAAGATGCTGCCCACATTCAGAGGAAGGACTGCAGAAGAGGAAACATATAAGAAAAACAACTGCTTGAACGCATGGGTCAGGGTGGACATGACTGAGGGTGTAGACTCGAAACTACCACACCAATGCAACTACCAACAATTTGGAAATTGGTCTTGTTCAAGGACACATGACAAAACTAGTGGAAACGCGCATCGGCCAAGGGTGGTGGGGCGCGCGGGGGGGGTTGAAGGGGAAAGGGGAGCATGAATCATGTAACCATGTTAAAAATGAATATTAATAAATGTTAAATTAAAAAAAAATATTTCTGCCTTTTCCTTTGCAAGTTGCGGGGCTGTGAAAGTCAGTTGTCTTCTTCACTTGTGCATTCGAAGGAATGGATTTTTCAAACATTTCAAACAAAAGGTTTTCAAAAATCAGGGCTTCTGGATAGAAACTTCTATAGTGCATATATATGTAACTATATAGTTATGTAATATAGCACTGCAGAAAACAAAACCCCAAATCCCAGTGAGGAAGAGTAAGACAAAGATTGGCGATATTACCAATAAAAGCAATGACTCACAAATAAAAATAGAGATCCAAGTCTGGTACAGCTCACAAGTTATGTTCAGTTTAATGCTAACAAAGGCAAAGCAATAAATGTAGACAATATCATGTTTCTAGAAACAAAACATGCTTGTAAAACATACACAGATCTTGAATTCAGCCAACTACTTGGCCTATTTTGATGTCTTGATGAATCCCTATTCTTTTTTTCTTGTCCCAAAGCATTATAGACTATCTTGTTACTGCACTGGCATATAAACCTCAGCTTAGAGTTTGGACATTTCATTTCCTCCTGAAATTCTCTTAGTCCCTCTACTTCTATCTGATACTAAACATGGTTCTGGTTCAGCTTGACAATACCCTACAGTTTATATTTAAGAGGTCATTGCTGTAGTTCTTTTTCTTTATTCAGCAGGCTGTGCCTGTGATTTCAAGCCTCATCTCTCCTGTTTGTAAGACTACAGCCATACCAATGTTGTTTCACCACATTGCTGCTAATATGGCATAACCAAACCCTACTGTGACGTCATGAAGCCTCCTTACTGTAAGATAATTCAGCCAATGGATCTTTTTTTTTTTAAACCCTTGTACTTTTCGGTGTATTGTCTCATAGGTGGAAGAGTGGTAAGGGTGGGCAATGGGGGTCAAGTGACTTGCCCAGGGTCACACAGCTGGGAAGTGGCTGAGGCCGGGTTTGAACCTAGGACCTCCTGTCTCTAGGCCTGACTCTCACTCCACTGAGCTACCCAGTTGCTCCCCCCAATGGATCATTTATAATGTTCCTATGGAAACTCCCTGCCTCGATAACAATGCTTTGTCTAATGTGTTTTATTTTCAAGATGATTCCCAGTGATAAATGTGGGATAGATTGAATATCTTGTTTTTTATCTTTTGTTTTTTTGTTTTATCTTCTCTCAGTATGGTATAAAATGGTTTGATGGACCCTTGAAGAACTGGTATCCCAGGTGGCCATTGGGAGGGAAGTAAGAAAAGGGAACACTTTCATGGAAATGACATGTCTCATATGATGCTATTAAACTTATCCTCCTTAGCTTGAACCATTTTTTAAAACCATGTTTCAGTTTGTACTATCTTGCTTGTTGAAGGATGGCAATGTAATAGGTTGGGCTGCTTGCTTGAGAAGTTGTGTTTGACACGTTTAGTTCAAGTTCTAACATAGATGTTCTTCTACAGAATGACTTAGACTAAATACGAAGAGTCTAGAATGCTCCTCCTGAGTCTGTCATCTTCATTGGAGTGTGATAATCCCAATCCAAAAGAGCTTCTGAGTAGATGCTACTTCTTTGATTATAGACAATGTATAAGATGTATAAGATGTATAAGAATAATAAAAATTAGTTCCCGAAAGCCAGATTTAATTTATCCCTTCACATTGTAAAAACACAGAGACATTGATCACTCTCTATATTCATCAAAATTATAAAATGCTTTTTTTTTAAACCTCCAGGTCTGAGGATAACCGGGGAGATTATATGCAATGATGGTCACAGGAAATCTGCTGGGAAAATGTCAGACACTATCTTTGAGGGAACAATCCATCTAGATAAATCTACCATGACAGAGACCCTCTGAAGATGTGCTAATAATTAGCATAAATTCTGTTGGATCGTCAGAATTCTTTTAGCCTTGAAAATTTTTCATTTGGCAGTGTTCACATTTAGTGTCATGCCCTCAAAATCTTTACTATTTTTTCTCTTCTTTCCTGTTGGAGGCAAGGCCACTAGCAATTTGTCTTTATTTATTTATACTTGCTAATGAATTAAGAGATCAGAGTGTCTGAGATAAATAGCACTATGCCAAACAATGGGGTCCTATGCTTAGTGCTGATGGTTAAAGGAAGCTGATCTTGAATGTTTGGAAATTGCGAATTACTGATCCCAAGCCTTCCATGAAAGCAAGTTCTATCTTTTCAATATAGACATTTTGTCTATGTTGCTCTATGGCAGCAACGGTAAATCTATGGCACAGGTGCCAAAGATGACATGAAGAGTGCTCTCTGTCTACATGTAGCCACTCTTTCCCCATCCCTCAGAGTTTGTTACAAGAAAGGTAGAAGGACTTTGGTGGATCTGCTCCCTTACCCCTCTCCACCATGCCTGATGACATTTTTCACGTCATCTGCCACTCTACCCAGCTGTCCAGGGGGAGCACTCAGGGAGTAAGGTGGGCAGCTCACAAGTGGCAGAGTTGGAAGGGAGCAGAGAGCTGGGGCTACTTCCCTCTCCCTCTTCACCTGCACTGAGGACATTTTTCACTTCACCCACTCCTCTGCTCAGCAGCCCAAAGGGAATGCTTTCTCCCTTCCTTGTAAGGGGTAAAGGGGGGGCAGGGCATGCCCAACACTTAGAGGGAGGGACATGGCACAAGGTCTGGAGAATGAGGTGGGGGTGGGGCCCAGCACTCCACTGCTGGTTCATCATCACTGCTCTATGGAAAAAAAAATATAGAACATTTCCACGCTATAAAGGAGTGAAACAGCTCTCACTAAAACATGAGCTGAGGAAGCCCCTCCCCCACCCCCACACCATGTACAGTGCCAAGGCCAGTGCACAAGAGTTAAAGCAGGTTTGGGGCACCCATTAAGTCATCGGCAGCTCCAGGGCCTGTTCCTGAGAGCAGCAAGACTTAGGACCCCAAGAGGCTAAAGAATGCACACGGACTTTGAATACAGACCCTGAGCTGGCGTGGATAAAGGCATGGACAAGGACCTTGAGCACAGGCTTGGACCTCTAGTGGGGACCCTGTGCAGATGGGAGCATGGCTGTGGAGAAATGCTATGTATAATTCTCTGTAGTGAACTCTATTCACTATTATAGTATTCATTATTATAGTAATCAGAAGAATAATTCATAGGGAGATGTTGGAACACTAAATGGTCTAAGATGATATGGGGTGGGAAAGAGGGGGGTGAATAGTAGGGGACACCAAGAGAAACTTGAGTGAATAAGAAAAATGGGATATTCTATTCCACACAAAGAGGGCATGGGAAGGGGAGGGGACAAATATTATTATAAGAAGGAGTGGAAGAGAGCATGAAGAGGTAATATTTAAACCTTACTCTCAGTGTAATCAACCCGGAGAGGGGAGAGTAGCTATATTATCCATTGGGATATAAAACTCTATCTAACCCTACTGAGAAAGTAAGAAGGGATAAACCAAGGGGAGCAGGGGAATGGAGAGGTCAAAAAAGGGAGGGGAGAAAAAGGGGGAGGGAATTCATTAGGCCTTTAATAATAAAAAGAGGGGAATAATAAGGGAGGGGGTAGAAAGGGAAGTTAATCAAGGGAGGGGATAAGGGTTACCGCCTTAAAGCAAACCACTGGTTTAAAGGAAATAGTGTAAGAAGAAGGGGTAGGGGAGGATACAAAAATGTCAGCGAATGCACAACTGATAATTATAACTCTGAAAGTGAATGGGATGAACTTACTCATAAAACGGAAGCAAATAGCAGAGTGGATTAGAAACCAAAATCCTCCCATATGTTGTCTACAAGAAACACATATGTGGTGGGTGGACATACACAAGTTTAAGTTAAAGGGCTTGAGCAAAATCTTTTGGGCGTCAAATGAGAAAAAGAAGACAGGAATGGCTATTATGATTTCTGACAAAGACAAAGTAAAAATAGATATGATTAAAAAAGACAGGGAAGGTCATTACATCCTGATTAAAGGCAGTATAGACAATGAGGAAATAACACTGCTCAATATGTATGCACCAAGTGGCATAGCATCCAAATTCATATTGGGGAATGGCTGAACAAATTGTGGTATATGCTGGTGATGGAATACTATTGTGCTCAAAGGAATAATAAACTAGAAGAATTCCAGGTGAACTGGAAAGACCTCCAGGAACTGATGCAGAGAGAAAGGAGCAGAGCCAGAAGAACACTGTACACAGAGACTGATATACTATGGTAAAATCGAATGCAATGGACTTCTGTACCAGCAGCAATGCAATGACACAGGACAGTTCTGAGGGATTTATGGTAAAGAACAGTACCCACATTCAGAGGAAGGACTGCAGGAGAGGAAACATATAAGAAAAACAATTGCTTGAACGTATGGGTTGAGGTGGACATAATTGGGGATGAAGACTCGAAACTACCATACCAATGCAACTATCAACAATTTGGAAATAGGTCTTGATCAATGATACATGTTAAAACCAGTGGAAATGTGCGTTGGCCATGGGAGGGGGGAGTGCGGGGGGGCGAAGGGGAAAGTAGGAGCATGAATCATGTAACCATGTTAAAAATGAATATTAATAAATGTTTAAAAAATATAGAACACCATTGCCTCCAAAGAACTAAAGACAATAGTAACACAGAGGATAATGGAGTGGCACATACTAGGTATGAACAGCCAATAAAGAACTTCAAAGAAGAATAGGAGTAAAGGAAGTCTTCAAGGAATTGTATGAGGGGAAGAGAAGATGGGCTAGTCATTCAGCAGGACAAAGAAGTAACAGGTAGATGATTAGAATTTTTCACTGGTACCCTAAAAATGGAGGGAGAAAACAAGTAAAGACTCCAAAGAATCCCATAAGAACTAGGAATTGATTGGTATGTGACAAAATAGCAAATAACCTATTAGTATTCAAGGATTTTCCACAAAAGACATTTTGCCATTTCAACCTTAAGAGAAGGTGAGCTTATCCAAAGTTAGTAGTTTTAGTATATTTCTCCAAGCTGCAAAGTCTTTGAGTGGGAACCCAGTAATTTGGCTTTCTGTCTATGGTCTGAGGAGCAGCCCAGCTAAGTTTGAAGAGGCTAATCACCATGTTAGCCTCATGGGTGATAGAAATTTAAGCCACGACAACCTGAAGACCATTTTTTATTTAGTTCTTTCGGTCGTCAGATTCTTTGTGAACTCATTTGAGGTTTTGTTGGTTAAGATACTGGAGTGGTTTGCCATTTCCTTTTTCAGATGAGGAAATGGAAGCAAGGAAGGTTAAGTGGTTTTCCCATTCTCCCACAGCTAGTAAATGTGTCAGAGGCCAGATTGGGATTCAGGAAGATGACTCCTCCTGACTCCAGATCTGGCACTCTATCCACTCTACCACCTAGGTGTCCCAAAGCCCAAAGTCCATTTACTAAGTTATAAAAAGTTTGTGATCAGGAGAAGCAAAGTGAATGTCCACACTGATTAAGTTAACAGATCCTTAATGTGTGGGCATATACAAACACAGGTAGCCAACACATTGAGACAAGTGAAGGAAATTTGTTTCTTGAGACACAGTGTTAGAACAATTTGTAATTTGAAAGAAAATCAAGACATCCTAAAGGAAGGAAGATGTAGTGAGAATTCACAGGGAAAATAGAACTCAGAGTAAGGAGTAAAATTTAAATTTTCAAAACTCAGACATGTGATTGTGTTAAAGGGAATTCATTTTCAAGATAATTAAAGTCCTTTTTTGAAACTTGCTAAGTAATTCAAAGACTGGGAAATGGGACCTCCATGCAAAAGACTGATGGAGATGAGTTAAGTTTGGGGAATAAATAATTAATAGATAACTTGGTCTCCATGTATAAGAAAGGTTATCTGGAGTATAGATTTTTACTATTCTGCATTTTCACTGAGAATAGAAAAGGAAGAAGTTTAAATTACTGGAAGAGAGATCCATTCTTATTTAACTATTCAATGGCTGGAAACAGCCACCTTTTTTCAGAAACATTCACATTTTTGTGTCTAGTTTTGAGTGGCTCTATTCCTAATCCAATTCACAAGGGCTAAGTGCTGTAAGCTTAAAAACTAATATAGAATAACTCCAAATATTATATTTTGTAAGATTTATTAATAATCACTAGAAAAAGGAATAAAAAAGGCAATTATCTAACATAATAAAACCACATGCCCAAGCTAATCTACCTGCTCAAAAAGCCCACTCCACCAAAGCCATGACAGGAAGACAAGAGGAAGAGATATGGAAAAAAGGAGAATTTATATCCTGCCTATGTCAGCAAGTAATGACAAGAGGAGAGTGAGGTACTAGGAAGTGGAGTTCAAGGGTACAAGATTTCTAATTACACAGTGCCTTCTTACTGTGTACACAGCACTGTATTAGTCACAGAGGATCCTACTAAGTTGAAAAAAGACAGTGCATGCTTTCAACTAGCTTCCATTGGAGGGAAGAAGAAGGAGAGAAAACATGTGTATGTATATATAAATGTATACATGATTATTTGAGGATGAAAAGAACACTATCAATTGGAGAAATCAGGGTGGATTTCCAAGAGAGTTGGTACATCAATTAAACTTTAAAATGAGCCAGTGATCCTGAAAAGTGGAGGAAAGAAGACAATCCTTTGCAAATTCAGGTGAAAGAAAAAAGGCTAGTCTGGCTAGAACACAGAGTCTGTGAAGAAAATTCCTGTAAAAAGAGCTAGATAAGGCAGAATTGGAATGCCTTTGCCATCAAAATTCAAGTGAAAACAGAAGAAAAAATGAGCAAATATTGGAGAACTAGTTGTTTCAGAACATGAAAAAACCAGAGCCTTTGCCTCCTAGAATACTGTATAACATTAAGATACATAGCAAAAGTTGTCTATTTCCCCTTTTAGAGTAATCAGTGAATAAGAATTTCTTAAACACCTTGTTTGTGCCTGACACTGTGCTAGGTGCTAGAGATACGATGACATCTAAGGGTTTTGACCCACTAAGAACTTATGCTTTATCAAAGAAAAGAAATCATGTGCTGTTATTCAGTCATTTCAGCCATATCCAACTCTTCATTTGGAGTTTTCTTGGCAAAGATAGTGGAATGATTTAGCATATCCTTCTCCAGATCACTTTACAGATGAGGAAACTGAGGCAAACAGGGATAAGTGACTCTCCAGGATTGCATAACTAGTGTCTGATGCCAGATTTGAACTCATGAAGATAAGTCGTCTTGACTTCAGACTGACGCTCTATCCACTGTGCCACCTAGCTACACAAACAAGAAGTGTACATATAAGTAGATACTAAATAGTTTCAGATGGGGGAGGTGACATGAGATGATTTCTGAAAGAAGCTAGAAATTCTAAGAGTTGGAGAGGAGGAAGGATTCAATTTCAGGCATGGTGGACACCATGTACAAAGCCCACGGAGCTGAAAAGATGAAATATCAAGGACAGGAAATAGCAAATAAGCAATTTGGCTTGACCAAGGAGTGCATGAGAGAGTAATGTGTGATAAGTCTGCAAAGGTTGACTGGAACCAGCCTGTGAAGGACTCTGAATGCCAACTAGAGAAGTTTGTCTTTGATTTTCAAGTCAATAAAGAAGAGCTAGAGCTTTTTGTGGAGGGGAATATTATGATAAGACTTGTTCTTTAAGAATTAATCAATCACATACACACAGAGTTAAAATAAAGGGCTGGAGCAGGATCCAGTATGTTTCAGCTAAAGTTAAAAAGGTAAGGGCAGCAATCATGATTGCAAACAAAGCAAAAGTAAAAATAGACCTAAAAATACCATAGAAAATTGTATGATATTATATGAAATATCAAAAATTTTTCCAAGTTTCTCTGATAAAGGCCTCATTTCTCAAATATATATTGAGAACCAAGTTAAATTTACAAAATGAAACATTCTCTAGTTGATAAATATTCAAAGACTATAAACAGGCATTTTTTAGGAGAAGCCTAAACTATCTATAGCCATGGTGGTGAACCTATGGCATGCATGGCAGAAAGGGCACTTAGATCCCTCTCTGTGGGCATATGTGCCTGCCATTGCCCTAGCACAGAGTTTGCCAGAGTTCATTACTAGAAAGCCAGAGGGAAGTGGAACTGAGCTGCTCCCCTTCCCCTTTGCACGTGCACCTGAGGACATTACTTGCCCATCTAAAAGGTTCACCATCACTGATCTATATTATAGATTATACTATTGGTTAGAGAAATACAAATTAAAACAAATCTAAGGTACTGCCTTATACCTATCAGAAATGACAAAAACTGGGGAGGGGGGAAGGCATACTAATGAACTGTTGTGCAGTGGTATATTTGTCCAACTATTCTGGAGAATAATTTGAAATTATGCCCAAAGCACTATAAAACTGTTCATTAAAAAACAACAACAATAACAAAAACTGTTTGTAACCTTTGATTCACCAATGCTATTAGTAGGTCTGTATTCCAAAGAGGTCAAAGAAAAAAGAAAAGGACCTAAATGTATAAAAATATTTATAGTAACTCTTATTATAGCAGCAAAAAATTAGAAATTCGGGGATGCCCAGGATGTCCATCAACTGGGGAATAGCTGATTGTGATGGAATACTAGATGTTGTGGAAAATAATGAAAGGGATTGTTTCAGAAAACATTGGCAAGACCTATATGAACTGATATAAAATGAAGTGAGAAGAACCAGGAGATCATTGTGCATAGTAAGAGCAATATTGTAATGATGATCAACTATAAAACACTTGGCTACTCTGATCAATACAATGATCCAAGAAAATTACAAAGGACTCAAGATGAAAAAATACTATCCACCTCCAGAGAGAGAACTGATGAACCCTGTAAATTAAAAGAGAAATTTTCTCACTTTATTCTTTTTTGCTTTTTTTGAAATATAGCTAATATGGAAATGTGTTTTACATGATTTCGTATGTTTTGTTGATATAAAATTGCTTGCCTTTTCAGTGGGTAGGGAAGAAATGAGAGGGAAAAAAGGATTTTTAAGCTCACAATTTAAAAAGAACGTTAAAAATAAATATCTTAAAAAGAATCAGTTAATTAATATGCAAGCATCTTTTAAGCACCTTCTATGTGCCATGTGTTGTGGTAAGCATTGAAGTATATAAAGTATACAATGTATACAAAGTATAAAATCAAATAGTATAAATTGGAGTATACAAACTATTTCATTTTTGTTGTTTCAGCCCTCAAGGAGCTTACATTCATCAGGAATAATAATATATAGGCAGATATGTATCTATACAAAATAGATAAAAAATGAATCTCTAAGTGTAAGATAATTGCAAAAGAGTGAGGAAACCACTAAGGGTAACAGGAAACAAGAGATTTTAAGAAGTAGCGTGAGATAGAATTGAACTTCAGGCTTGAGCAACAATAGCTTAGGTGAAAATACAGAGAAGTGAGATATAGTAGGAATATTAAAAAGACCAGTTCAACTGAATTGTGGGAGGTAGGCTAGAGAGCTACGTATGAAACTGTAAAGGCAGGTCATCACTTCAGTAGCTGTGTAAAGGTTGTATTGCAAAAGACTTGAAGGAGAGAAGACAACTAGGAGGCTATTGAAATAGGTCATGTCCGCTGATGAGAAAACTGAAATAGGGTAGTGACAGGTTTAGTGGGCTCATGGGGTATGATAGGAGACATAGTGTAGAACTAGAATCTCTAAATCTTGGCATGTGATTGGATATGCTAATATGAGAGACAATGAGGATAATTCTGAGCCTGTTAACCTGAGTGATTGGAAAAATAGTGGTACCATCAACATAAATTGGGGGGAAAGGAAAATGGGTGCATTTGTGAGGAAAAGATAACAAATTCTGTTTTGTTCATGTTGCTAAGAATTCTTGGAAGAGAAAAAAGATGAACTAGTGCTGAATTCTTTTTGTTAAAAGGAGGGAAAATGAGGTAGGGGTCAGTAGAGAACCATTATGAGCCTTGCTGTTCTTCCTGCTAGCCCAGTATATAGAGAAAGGCACCTCCAGTACTAGAAAGGATGTTCAGGCTTAGCTACTCTCAGCAATACAAAGATCCAGGTCAATTTTGAGGAATTTAGGACAAAGAATGGTATCTATCCACCTCCAGAAAAAGAATTGTTGGAGTCAGAATGCAGGTGAAAGCATATGATTTTTCAATTGTTTATTTGGATTTATGTTTTGGGGTTTTGGTTTTATAAGATTACTCACTTACAAAAATGAACAATATGGAACAATGGATAAAAGAAAAAAAGGAAGGATGGTCAGGAACGCAATGTCTTTTAGGGAATGTGGAGAACAAGGTCTCTGTGAGTGCCAGAGATTAGAAGAAATACAAGAGGAAGTAGAATTGGCATGTAACATCTGCAGAAGATGATGCCAGTGGAGAAATGCAAAGTTTTCTAAAGAGGAAATTAACTTTTATATAGTAGAATGTGATCAACCTGGGTCCTTGGAGGGAAAATACTTTAGAGAATAACACATTAATTTTGGAATCTACTGAATGAAAGTGATACATTCTGGCAAATGCAAAGTTGCCCATCTTATATTTCACATTGGCATTAACTTAAATTTTAAAAAAAAGGTTATTCCCAGTAAGCATTTTTGTAATGAATATTTCCCACTGTAACATCAATATTTTATTATTACATGAAAAGTGAGCTATGGAGGTAGTCATTGGAAAGCAGCTTTGCATGTACCTTATGAAGGATATATGAAAAAAATATCCTTCAACAATATGACTTATTCCTGACAGTTAGTCTAAATGTCTATGTTTCCTAGGAACACTTGTAGCTTCCTCTGCCTTTCTTCTCTCTCCTTTTCTCTCTCCTCTCCCTCCCTCCTTTTCCCTCACCTTTTCTTCTCTTCCTTTTCCCTCTTATTTTCTCTCCCTCTTCTGTTCTTTTCCTCTTCCCCTCATCTTTCCTTCCCTTCCTTTTGTCTCTTCCTCCTTCCCCTCTTTCTCCTAATAATTGTGTGGCATTGTGAATGGGTAGAACTGGACCTGAATGAGAGGTAGTAAGGTGTAATGAATGGATTGCTCCTGGCCCTAGTCAGGAAAACCTGAGTTCAAGCCCCACTTTTGACCCAGACTGGCAACTCTCTAAACTTCAGATCCACATGGATTTGCCTTGATAGAGGAAAGCTTCTACAAGAAGAATTCTTCATACCTATGTAATCACAGGTATAGTCCAAAAGGGGAAAAACCTACCTCGTCGAGTAGCTCAGATGAGATCGTTTGTATTTTCTAACCTTGTTGCAAACCGGAAAGCCTATATAAATGTAAGATATGATTTATCTTGTGGGCACATTTCAAAGAACTCTTTGTGGATTCAGGGAAGGAAAGGGATAGGGATAGGATCTGTGATGTCAGTGATAAAACAAACTCCTGGATGAGGAAAACTTCTACTTGTGCAAGCTGATACCTCCAAAACTGAGAGTGGTATTCTAGGGCACTAGGCATTAGGTAGCCTAGACTTCTCTAGGACACCAGGTTATTAATTTGTCTAAGGTCATATAAGACTGTTAAATGTTAAAATGCCAAAGACATTTAAAAAACTGAGTAATATATCAGTTGGTTTAGAATAATGGGACTATCTGTAGCTGATAAATTAGGATTTGAGGATAAGGAACTTCCAACTTCCTCTGCTGAGCTAATAGGAAGTGACCCACTCATCTTCAAGCTTTGTACACCAGGAATCTCTGAACTTTCCAGTAGCTTTTCCTAAAAGATTTGGGGCAATTCGAGTGAGGAAGGTTACACAAAAGACACTGAGGAAGAGAGGAGAGATGAGTTGGTGAGTTTCCCCAGCCTTAGCAGGAATGAAAACCCACTGTTAGCAATTGACTCTCAAAACCCCATCCCACCTCTGTATAATTAAAACCATATAGGTTTAGAAAAAAATCAAACTAATACTTCATATTAGGAAAAAGCATGGAGACTCTTTCACTTTGTTGTCAATAGTTCCGGCTAGTAACAAAAAGCTGATAGTGGAAAACTAAATTACATTTTGGTTTCTTTCCAATATCACTTTAGTATGAATGTAATAATCACTTATATCAGTGATTCCCAAAGTGGGTGCTACCACCCCCTGGTGGATGCTTCAGCGATCCAGAGGAGCAGTGATGACCACAGGTGCATTTATCTTTCCTATTAATTGCTATTAAAATTTAAAAAAATTAATTTCCAGGGGGCTAAGTAATATTTTTTTTCTGGAAAGGGGGCAGTAGGCCAAAAAAGTTTGGGAACCACTGACTTATATCATGTAACAGTAACATAATATACGATCATAATAGTTGGCATTTATATAGCACTTTAAAATTTTAAAATTTGCAAAGTTCTTTATATGTTCACCATTTAAATATTACTTAAATTAAAATAATTTAATTTTTAAATAAAAATATAAGTTGAACAATATTTCCTTCCCTTTTGCCTTCTTTTCCTTCTTTAGAATATATTATAAATTTTGCTTAGAATTTCATTGTACAATGAAACTGACTGAATGAAATTTCCTCATTATTTTAGCCATTATTTCCAAAAAAAGACTTTAAAAAGCATATTGTATGACTATTTCTTTCTACTCTAAGAAAACCGCCAGTTTTAAAATAGAATGCTAATTTCTTGTAGTTTGGCACTCAAGTAGAATTTATGATAATTATGATGCTATTGGTGAAGAACAGTAAGTTTTTACCTGCCTATCGATTTGACTGCATGCCAGTTCTTGAAACTACCTTTTAAAACTTTAAGGCTTTTATATTGATAAACTATATTAAATTATTATTATTATTACTAACAACACCACTACTATTATTATTTTAAATGGAAAGGTTGGGAACATAGAGATTATTATTTCTCACAGATTAAAATTAGAATGGGACATTCAGGGCAGATAAATGGTACAGTGAATAGAATGCTGAAGTCAGGCAGATTCATGTTCCCTAGTTCAAATCTAGCCTCAGACACTTACTAGTTTGGTGATCTCGGGCAAGTCACTTAATCCTCCTTGCCTCACTTTCATTATCTATAAAATGAGCTAGAGAAGGAAATGGCAAACCACTCCTGTATCTTTGCAAAAAAAAAAAAAAACAACAACAAAAAATAAAAACCCCAAATAGGGTCATAAAGAGTAGATAACTGAACTACCACAAGACATTTCTTCTGAAATCCTTCATTTTGGGGAAATAAACATAATTCATCATAGGCTAGTTTGTCTTTGACTCCTATGTAAAACCATATAGATGTGTGTTCCTTTATAGCTGGACTGGGCTAAAGGCTTACCATTCACACATCACATTCATTTTATTGAGCATCTACTCTGTACAGGGTGCTGTAGATATACAAAGTTGCACATGACACAGAAATGAAGGAAGGAAGGAGAATTCCAGGTGGAGAATTTATCATTTATCATTGCCCAGTCCTGAGATCTCCAGGTGAGTGTGCAATGGGCCCTTTATACCCAACTCTTTCGCTTTCCCTTAGGAATCCCAGGTCTCAATTCATCCGTCTCCTCTTTTAGACATCCTGCTATTACTCTTTATATTTTATTGGAATTCTATTGATACTTGAGACTGAGCAACTGTATGAGCAAATGCCATTTTGCAAATTAGGCTTTCAAGTCCAAAAGTATGATTAAAAT
This sequence comes from Gracilinanus agilis, assembly GCF_016433145.1. Lineage (NCBI taxonomy): Eukaryota > Metazoa > Chordata > Mammalia > Didelphimorphia > Didelphidae > Gracilinanus > Gracilinanus agilis. Next base: position 279,931,780 of record NC_058132.1, on the reverse strand, counting down.
TAAAAGTGTTGCTTATAAAGTTGGAATAGAGCTATATTCCTTTTTCTTCAGTCTTAGTAGTGCTCTCTTGATCTCCATTTTTGAAAAAAACGCATTTTCTAATCCTCTCCCTACTATCCAAACAAAAGCAACTTCCCTTAAAGCCCTGTTGATTGATATGTATTGCTGTCATCTTCGTACTTGAAGAGAACCAAAACGACAGCACAATGTTGGGGTCAATGCATGGTGTGTCCAACTGGCTGATCAGACCAATTTGAGCTCAGGAGGTCAGGCACAAATAGCTTGTATTTATATTTGGGATTGGATATGTCTCTTAATTGGTGCATCTCATGTTTCTTTTGAGCTATTGCCTTCTGCTTTGCTCATAGAACACAGAGCCTTCTTTGATGCTGGCATGCCATGCTGGACAGTCCTGTGCCAGTGTCTCCCATGTCTCATAGGTGATACCAGTGTTCTTCAGAGAGAACTTTTGAGTGTACTGTTTCTTGTGTCCTCTGTGTGAGCGCTTTACTTGGGTGGATTTTCTGTAAAATAGTCTTTTAGGCAAACATGTATTTGGCATTTGAACAATATGGTCAACCCATTGGAGTTGCACTCTCTGGAATAGAGCCTAAAGGGTTGGCAGTTCAACTGCTCTATCTTCCCATGTTTATTTTTTCCTGATCTTAGTTTCACATCTTAATCTTCTATGAGCTGAACAATTGTATTAGTACCAAATTAATCTCTCTGTTTCCAGTCTCTACCTTCTCCAATCTACTGCTGCTAATGAAGCAATCTTCCGAAAGTCTAGGTCTAAAACCTAGGTCTAACCATATAATTTTTCTTCTCATAAAAAAAAACAAAACGCTTTTCAGTGCCTCCATGTTGTATAGAAAAAACTTTGAATTTATGTTTAAGACCTGCACAATCTGGCTTTAACCTTCTTTCTCAAATTTATTTTATATTCCATTCCATCATACAGTCTAGATTATAATCTAAATGGACCTATTATTAGATGAGAAAGGTTTCAAAACAATTATTTCTTTTATCAAAATAATCTTCATAATTCAAACAAATTTTAAAAGGATCACAGAAGTTAGTCAATGGGAAGGAGAGAAATTAGAAGCCAGGAGGAATGAAGAAGATAGAAGAGGAATAGCTCTTGCTATTAAAATGTTTTTGACAATAATCACCCACCTAAACATTGGCATGGGTTCCATGAAGAGGCTTACCTTGGGGGACACATTTTTCTTCAAGGATCAACACTACCAGGCCCTGCTCTGGGAACAATTAAAGAGAGGATTGGCAGAAGAGTCCTTTCAACTAGGGTAGGAGTAGGTTAGAAAGGAACAATTCTTGAGATTTATAGCTTGACAATTCTTACTCTCCAGAGGAATAACTTGGAATTCATGATTTTCCCTCCTAGTGTTCTCTAATTTAATTCCTCTTTCCACCCCTTCTTCGGTGACTCACTAACTTCTTTTTTTTTTTTTCTCTTCAGATCTTTCTCCCTAGTTCCAGAGATTCTTTACTACATGACCCCCTCCACCACTCTCGCCACTCCTCCCCCACCATCCTCTATCAGCTATACTAAATTATTGTTGTTAAATTGTTTTCAGTCCTCTCTGACTCTTTATGACCTCATGTGGAGTTTTCTTGGCAAAGATATTGAAGTGCTTTGTAATTTCCTTTTCTAGCTCATTTTATCAGTGAGGAAACTGAGGCCAATAGGGTTAAGTGACTTGCCAGGGTCTCTCATCTAATAAATGTCTGGGGCCAGATTCAAATTCAAATATTTCTGATTCTAGGTCCAAAGTTCTATGTATTGTACCACCAGCTGCCCATACCAGATTGGACTGGTTCAACTAATCAGATGCTTTGTTAGTCTCATTTCTTTATGTTCCACAATCCTTAATGGCCTCAAAGTCTTGCTTTTTCTGGAGCTGGGAATACCATTTGATTTCTGGTATTGGATTTCCATAATTTTGGATGAAAAGTAAATGACATAAGAGGAGGCCTACCACTCTAGAGGAGGACCCAAAAAAACACAGTGGCCTTTTACTCTGGAACCTATAGGCTAGATTTCACAGAATGAAGAGTGAATTTTCTTATAGCTCTAAATCTTTTTGTCTTTTAAAACCATTAGTCACAAGTGGCAACAATAATCACAGGATAAAAATGATTGAGCTAGGGGAGTTACTGGTCTGGTCTCCCAGGAAAAGACCTAATGGTCTTAAACCTATGCTTGGTTGGCCGTAAGGACACTATTCAGCCTTGGTGAATATGACTTATGTGTGAAAATGAACTAATGCCTTGGAGGCCTGTCAGAGCCCTTTTCTTTATTTGTTATCCAGTTCCCAAAGGTAATTGAAGTTTGTTTGAAAGTATTATATGACCTCAGTGCTTTTGCATTAACATGTTCAGCTAATGAGCTTTTCACTATTCTGTGTTTATTGGCTTATCTCCATTTTTGAATAGATGTGTAATTAATTTTCAAGAGTTTTACTTGATTCAGTCATAGAGCTAATGATGCTGAGGATAAAAATATTTCTTCTAAAATGAGTTCTCTGCCAGTTGAGTTCTCTCTGGCACTTCCTCAATGTTGGGTGTCTGCAGCTCATTTAAAATAGAGCTTTTAAAAATCATAGTGTGCTCTTTTGAGTTCATTTTGTAGACAATAATAGCATATTTCATAATGGTCCTTATTTTTCCTTCCTTTTGGGGTCAAAGACCACAATTCAGCATAATGAATTGCTTCTCCTTCCTCTTCTATTTGTATATTTGTGGGTATCTACTTATAATCAAGTATGTACATTTGTGACATACATATAACTTCAGTATATCTGTTTCATTCAGAAGTTTATTGAGATTGCAAAACTGCTAGGCCTCTAACCATGCATTTGTGGAACTTTTTAGAAATAAGACATAGGTATTAAAAACAGAATTCCCTTTAGAAATAGAAATATTGGTTTCTGTGGATCTCATGTGATTCCCACCCAGACCCTATTATATTCTTACCCATTGGGATGGTGGTAAGTGAAAGGAATAAAGTAAAGGTTGCCTTGGTAAGTGCCCCATCTTCATGACAAAATGTTTACTTGGCAACAATTTTTTTAATTGGAATAGGCTTTCTTAGCTCACCCCCCTACTTAATGCTTAAATTTTAGCCCTTGGATGCTAATAACAGAAGAGATTTGTCTTCTTCCTTTCCCATGTTTACTCCAGAGTTCAGGCCTTTCTGCAATCAATATTTTATTTTAATTAATAACTTTTGATAGCTAGTGCTAATGGATGGAAGCAGTATCCGTGTTCATTGAAGACAGCAACTAATTGAAAAAGTAATTTACTTCTAGCTTTGGCATATGGTATGGTACTTTAAAAATGGGTGTATCTGGTGTCCTAGAAATTCATAACATTTCAAACAGAATAGTGAATTGAATAGATTTCTTTGAAGAACTTAAATAAATATGTGAACATGTGGCAAACAGTATGAATAATTCATTTAGGACTTCTAAAGGCCTTAGACAAAGTTTTTATGCCAAATTCTATTAATTCATCACAAATTGAGATAAATGTTTGACATGAACACAGGATATGATGATAAGAAATGATATGTAAAGATAATTGCATATTCCTACCAATGGAAAATTCACTGGGGAATCAAGGATGAAACAATAGAGTCATAGAATCATTAAATTTTGGAATTGCAATAGACCTATAAGCTACCTATTCAAACACACAAATGGATATAAATTAATTCATTCAAATAACATTTTAAATATACACTGTATGATAGACAAAGAAAATTTTGATTCCATCTGGTTTTTGTCCTCATGGAATTTATAATCTTATAGGGAAAGTAAGAGAGAAATACACAATATTATGTGATAAACCATAGTAATAATAATCAATTATATTTCTATTATGCTTTAAGGGTTTTTGAAGCACTTTTCTCACAACTCTGTACTAAAAATATTATCATCTTCATTTTACAGATGGGAAAATTGAAGCTGAGAGAGCAAATGATTTGCCTGTGGTCACAAAGCAAGAAGTATCTGAGATAAGACTTGAACCGAGCTCTCCTTACTCTAGGTCTAGAGTTCATACCATATTATCTGTTTGGGACTTTAGAAAGGATGAAAACAAAGTGACACATATAAGGAAGATCAGAGAAAGCCTCATTTAGGCATTTGTATTGGGTACTAGAAAACAGGGAACTCATCAAGTGAAGAAGATGTAATTCATTCCAGAATAAGAAACAGTGGGTAAAGACATGATGGCAAAAAAGTGTGTAGCATATTCAGGGGCAGAGAGTAGACAAATTTTGCTACAGAGTAGATAAATTTTACTGAAGCATAAAGTTTATAGAAAGAAATCATGTGTTAAAATTAGAAAAGGAAAGTGCTACAAAAATAAAAATTGGTATAACTAAAAGAGGTAAGAAATTATATCTGTTTTTTTTTTTAGAAAAAAATTTAAGCCCTTAACTTCTGTCTATTGGCTCCTAGGTGGAAGAGTGGTAAGGGTGGGCAATGAGGGTCAAGTGACTTGCCCAGGGTCACACAGCTGGGAAGTGTCTGAGGCCAGATTTGAACCTAAGACCTTCCGTCTCTAGGCCTCAATCCACTGAGCTACCCAGCTGCCCAAGGAATTATATCTTGATAAAAGGCACCATAGACAATAAGACAACATCAGTCCTAAACATATATATAGCAAATGACATAGCATCCAAATTCCTAAAGGAGAAATTATATGAGTTATAGAAGGAAATAAAGAGAAAACTTTGCTAGTGGGGATCTCAACTTCCCTCTCTCAGAAATAGATAAATTCAACAACAACAAAAAAAAACATAAGAAAGAAGGTAAAGAAGTAAATAAAACTTTAAAAAAGTTAGATATGATAGGCTTTTGGATAAAACTGAATGGGAATAGAAATGAATATACCTTTTTCTTAGCAATACATGGCACCTTGACAAAAATTAATCCTATTGCAAGGCATAAAAAATACCTTGCAATTATATGTAAAAAAGTAGAAATAGTAAATAGTAAATGTGTTCTTTTCAGATCACAGCATAATAAAAATTATATTCAACAAAAGGCATTGGAAAGACTAAATGTTAATTGGAAAGTAAATAATCTTATCCTAAAATATGAAAGGGTCAAAGCCAATTCTTAGAAACAATTAATAATTTCTTTAAAGAGAACAATAATGAGAGATAACATACCAAAATTTATGGGATATAGCCAAAGCTGTATTTAGGTGGAAATTTATATCTCTAACTGCTTAAATCAATAAAATATAGAAAAAGAATGTCAATGAATTGGACATGCAACTAAAAAAAAAACTAGGGAAAGAACAAATTAAAGACCAAATTGGAAATCCTGAAAATCAAAGGACAGTAAATAAAAATGAAAGTAAGAAGACCATTGAACTAATAAATAAGACAAGGAGATGATTTTAGGAAATAAACAAAATAGATAAACCACTGGTTAATTTGATTTAAAAAAGAAAAGAAGAAATCAAATTACCAGTATCAAAAATGCAAAAGATGAAATCATGACCATTGAAGAAGAAATTAAAGCAATCATTAGGAATTATTTTACCCATCTATATGTTAGTAAATCTGATATTCTAAGAGAAATAGATGAATATTTACAAAAATATGAATGACTCATATGAACAAAAGAAGAAACAGACTACTTAAACAACCCCATAGAAAAAGAAAATGAACAAACCATCAAAGAATTCCTAAGAAAAAAGCCTGAGTGTCAGATGGATTAACAAGTGAATTCCACCAACCATTCAAAGAACAATGAACTCCAATAGTACATAAACTATTTGGAAAAACAGGGTAAGGAGAAATTCTTCCAAATTCCTTTTATGACACAAAAATGTTACTGATATGTAAATCAGGAGGTGCTAAAATAAAGAAAGAAAACTATAGATCAGTTTCCCTAATGTATATTGATAGAAAAAATGTTAAATAAAATGCTAGCAAAAAGATTATAGCATTATTTCACAAGGATCGCATATCATGACCAAGTGGGTTTTATATTAGGATCATAGAGATGGTAAACTATCAGAATTTCATTGACCATATCAATAACAAAACCAACAGAAATCCTGTGATTGTTTCAGAAGATGAAGAAAAAGCCTTTGACAAGCTATAAGAGCTATTCATTGTAAAAACCTAAGAAAACATTGGAATAAAAGGAACTTCCTTAAAATGATAAAGAGCATTGTAATAAGCAGATAAAAAAGGTAGGATTGTAAAAGGGAATAAGGTGGGTAGAGTTGTAATAAGGGGATTAAACAGGGAGGGGATACCTAGAGGTAAGGTATTTATAGTAGGGGATAAGGCAAGTGGATGAGGTTTGTAGATTGCTAAGTCTATCGGTAGGAAAGGAGGGTGCAGCAGTGGAGGTAGTAAGTTGAGGTGGTAGGAGGCATAAGGGAAGGGACTGAGTTTTGGAATATAAAGCATTGAAATATAAAGAGCTGCAAAGGCAGAGGATGAGGTAATTGGGCAGGCAGCTGCAACAGGGAGACACAGACTGGGTACACAGGTTTCAGACAGAGACATGGAAGGGAAACAGACTGAGCCCACCAGGTAGGAAGGGCACTTTCTACAGACAAAAGTTAGGGCCAACCAGAAATGCTTGAAACTGACTAGAGGGCTTTCTAGTCAGTTCCTCAGTTTCACAAAGGAAGAGTACAGAGGAAGTATAGAGATCACCACTTCCTCCAAGATGGACGCCTCCAACTCCCTCAGGACCCAGAGAGAAAACTATTCTTTCTCCCCTTCTCCCTCTTTTATCAAACAACCAATGATTTAGCCAAAGGTCTGATTAAGTGACAACAGGGTTTATTGAGTTTCAGGGTTGATTGTAAAGGACAGAGGGATACAAGGTATCTCTAACAACCACCTAGGGAGAAGCTTCAGGTGGGAGAGGGACACAGATATGTGAGACTAAAACAGGACCTGCCTCACTCAGTCTGGGGAGGTTTTGTTGCCTTTAAGGTTAGGAAAGTTGCATACAATGATTCAGGAGATAATTTGTATCAAGGGTAAGCCCTACTTGACTATGGGGAAACTAAATCTACAAAGTTTGAATGCTACCACCCAGATCCACCCTTCTTCCAAAACCCACAGGAAATTCAGGAAGGGAAATGATGATTGGGATAGGGAAGGTCAGGGAGATCCAGAGGAATTAGCTAAGCTACAAATCTTAAGAGAAAAGCTGCAGAATCAGGGCCAGGTATTCAGCCCAAAGACCGAGCTCAGTTGACCCTCCTACTCTCACCGAGTCTCCAGGATCAACTGCCTCTAGTCAGGGTTCTAAACCCTTTTCAACTGTCAGAAATTCTGCAGTAAGGCTTTGCAAGGTTGATTTGTACCCTTTTGCACCCCATCATCTATCTGAAACCATCAGCAAGTATTATGTATAATGGGGATAAACTAGAATCCTTCCCAATAAGATCAGGGGTAAATCAAGGATACCCTTTAATCACAACTACTACTTAATATTATTACTAGAAATATTAGCAATAGCAAAAAGAACAGATAAAAATATTGAAGGAATTAGAATAGGCAATGAGGAAACAAAACTATAACTCTCTGGACATAATATGATGATATACACAGAGAACACCAGAGAATCACCAAAAACTAATAAAAATAACTAATTAATTAATTAATAATTAAAGTTTCAGTATTCAAAATAAACCTACATTAAACATGAAAATTTCCATTTGCTACCAACAAAGTTCAATAGCAAGAGTCAGCAAAGGAAATTCCATTTAAAATAACTATAGACAATATAAAATATCTAGAAGTATACTTACCCAAGCAAACCCAGAAACTATATGAACACAATTACAAAATAATTTCCACACAAATAAAGTCAGACTTAAAAAACTGGAAAAATATTGAGTGCTCATGGATAGGCTGAGCCAATAAAATAAAAATTATAATTCTATTTAAATTAATTTACCTATTCAGCACCATACCAATCAAACTACCCAAAATGATTTACTAGAAGTAGGAAAAATAATAATAAAATTCATCTGGAAGTAGAAAAGGTAAAGAATGTAAAGGAAATTAATACAAAGAAATATGAAGGAAGGAGGCCTACCCATATCCAATCTCTTGTTTTTTGATTAATAATCAAAATAATTTTGATTAATAATCAGCAAAACCATGAAGCACCAGAAGTCACATTAATGTACTTTATTCATCATTGGTTAGCACATAATAAAGTTATTAAAAATAGTTCAGAGACTTATTGTACTTTAAAAGTGTTGTTCTTACATAAAATGCACATATTTACTTGTATTCAGTGTTAAACATATTGTACGGCTCTCATGAAATTACATTTTTAAAAATGTGGTGTTTATGGCTCTCATGGCCAAAAAGGTTGCAGAACCCTGCTTTAGAGAGAAGAATATGTATTTATAGCAATGAACAAGACAACACCATACTGACCCAGGGCTGACAAGCCCTGGGTCAGCAGAGAAACACATTAGAGTTTAAATCTGCTTAGGCATTCTTATCCTCAGCTTCACAAGAATACATTCAGCATCTCAAACTTATTTTAGTGAGGTTAACTGTTTTAAAGTTCTTAGATTACCTCACCCTCATACCAAATCCCTTTCACCTAATATTTCATCATCAAATAAATGCATCAACCTTTTAAACCTAAGAACTTGTAGTCATTGCCTACCTTTCATCTAGGGCCAAGTAAGGAGAGCTGTCTGGACATTCTAAAGGCTACAGCTAGTCAGCACCATTAACAGTTTGGATCAGGAAGTGCCATATTTTCTTCCTGTTTGGCACCATCATTTATCCAATAGGAATTACTTCCTTCTCAGGACAGGGCTATAGAATCCTGAAGTTAAAGGAGCTTGGGTATATTAGGGGGAGATTATTTCACTCATTTTCTTTGCCAAGTTGGGTGAAGTATCCCTGCTGCCTCCATACTTGTACCCTAGTTCTATAGCCTCAAAACTGGCGTGATTCCATCCTCCTTACTCCTCCCACTCATACAGCCACCTCCCTTTTATTACAGGATTCACATGAGTTGCTGTGTGACATTTAAAAAATCTATGAACTCATAGATACTTGTCAGAAATTTACAGATCTAGCCAATCTTTCAACCTTGGCTGAGATTTTTTTTTAACAAAGTTTATTACTGCCATTATTCCAAAGTGTGGCAAAGGAGTCCAGAAAAAACACAAACCTTTCAACTGCTGATGAAAACCTTTTGGGTCTAAAATGTCACCAAGAAATTAGATCATTCTGATGAAAGGGGAGAGTAAGCTGAAGAGTTACAAATATAAAAACCCATTTGGAAGCTACTAGGCTTCCCAGGAAAATCCTTCCCACCTCCCTGATGAGATTATAACCCATCACAGGGTAACCAAGCCCCATTTTGGGTAACCTCCCTCCCTCTGGTATGAGACTATAACAGTGTAAAAGACCTGTATCCAATATGTCCCAGCCATTTTAATGTGGAGCCGAGGACTAAATAGTGAAAATCACTTCAGATGTCTCATCCATTACATTTAATAAATGTGGAGATGGGGAATACAACAGTGCTACTGCACTTCACTTCAACAACAAATGGACCCTTACCTCTTGTTACAAACAACTCAAAGGCAGACAAATGATCAGTCAGAGGTAGGGATGCTACTAGATATCTGAAAATCACTTCTGAATATCCCTTAAAATCAATCGAGATATTTAGCTCATTAAACTCTCCAAAGGTTATATACAGGTTGTAACCAGTTTGATGGAGTCCATTCATCATCATCTATGTGACAATTAACAAAGGCAAAAAGGAACAAAAGGTTGTTTAGGCAACATGTGACCTCGATGGATCTGGTGGCAAACCCAGCATCCGTAAGGACTTGTGGTTTTACCACTGAAAATGGTTTGTGAAAGTTATTTATGGAGTTTTACAATGGTATTTTCTCCAGTCCAGTCACAGGAGAGATACAAATAAAGACAATGTAACTGAACATATAGCTAATAGCCAAAACACAATAGCTGAAAATGATTCAGTGTTATAGAATAGTATAGATCAGATTAATATATGAACTTAAAAAACAAAATTGAATTTTAAAGCAAACACTCAGCAAATACAATAAGCATGACAGGATATAGGCATTGAATTCAAGAGTCCTTTTCTCCAGTCCTAATAAAGACTTGTTCACTATTTGGAGAGGAACAAAACTGAAAGAGTTAACATCAATAAAACAATGGAGTCTGAAAAGGCTTAAAATTCACCTCCAGATTGTGTTAGTTAAAATCACCTGGGGTTCTATTTGGAAGGATTGAATCTCAATATAGTGTTTGACAAACTTCGGTGGACCTGTGGGGGTCCTTAAAACTACATTTCCCATTATTCCTCATGGCAGACAGGAAGTGTGATGATGTAAGAGAGGAGATAAGACTCCTGAAGTGACTTTGGACTTTCTCTTTTAACTACTGGGCGCAGGAAGGTACAAAAGGTAAAAAAATGGCTGAGGCAGCAGTTTAAATACTTACAGGTGCGTGGTCTACAGTTTGTCTCTATCAGCATGGCTTTTATTAAAATACTACTCTCCCTTTTAATCTTGGCCTTCATCATTTTTAAAAACAACAAGATCTAATTAAGGTTCCTTCCCCTCCCCAGTATCGTCATCCATTTAGATTCCTTTGGTCACCCTTCTGGGGTTTCCCATATAGACACTGGGCATATAGACACCCATATTGGGTGTGTTTCAGAGGCCAGGTAGAATCTCCCTTCTGCATTGAGGTCAGTCAAGAATTTTTCAAAATTTCTATTTGGGTCTGTAATTTAAGCAGGCTATCTTATTGTTTATTCTTGAGGAGAAATTTAAAAAGTGGGAAATATCCAATAAAAATAAAGACTCTCAGGAACAGAAATAAACAGAGTGAATCTGAACTTGTAAGCTTTTCCAACCCAGTACAATTCTTTGGGAATGTAAGGTGCTCTTTCAGATGTTCAATCATGGTTTGCAACATAATTACTCCTCAAATAAAGCTCAATGGGTTTTTATTACAGGGAAAATAAAAGACCCTGACTTGAAAGTGAAAAAACCCTTTCAGGGTAAGAGTCTTGTAAAATTGTTGTTCCTTCCCTTCCTCCCTAGGGGCAAAAATGCCGGGGAGAAACAAAAGGGTATTTGAGTATGGAATACCAACTTCCTTTGGTGTTTTGGGTCATAATAAAAAGAAAAAAAATCAGAGGCTTATTTCCAAAAATTCTACCTTCAAATCCTGACTTGCTACCTTGAAGTTAACTTTCCTAATCAAAATGCACTTGCTATTGACAAGGGGTTTAGAAGTGCATGTGTGTTATGTATGTGTGACAATCTGAATTACCCAAAGATTGACTCTCCCTGCTAACATTTCCCCTCTCATTGAATCCCTCTGAATCTACCTAGCAAAAAGAATTAGATATGAAGTCAGAGAGTTGGAATTCTTTTTTTTACTTCTAATTGATCCCATTTTAATGTTTTCTAAATAACTTCTTATTTATATTTTCTGTTTTTTACATTACAATAGTGTCCCATGTAACTTTCTCTCTCCCTCTTCTAGAAAGCCATCCTACATGATGAATAGTGTATTTTGGAGAACACAACTCATTGGTACATTGAAAAAAATCCACATAAATATGTAATATATGTAAACCCTGTGAGCCTCCTACCTCCACAAAGATGTAGGTTGGTAGTATCTTCTCATTTTTTCATTTGGAATATCACTTGATCTTCATAATTTTGTTCCTTTTGCTTTTGATTTTTTATTTGATGTGTCCTTCTTTCAATTTACATTGTGGAAGTTAATATATGCATATATGTATGTGTACATATACACACACACACTATATATATATGTGTATATATATATATGTTTCTTGGCTCTGCTTATTTCATTCTTCCTTAGTTCATACAGATCTTTCTATGCTTCTCTATATTTATCACACACATCATTTCTTATAGGAGACTTGGAATTCTTGATAGAAAGGTAAAGACATGAAAGCCAAAAAGATGAAGGACTCAAATTTGTAATGAATGCTTTCAAATGTTTCAGTAATATGAAGGACATTACAAGAACAAGAGTATTTAGTAAATCTTGATAGATATAGCATTAGGAAAAATATAAGGAACTGTCATTTTATACATTGGTTAATAGACTGAAAGTACCATGTTGGGGGAGCAGGAGATGTGTGTGTATATATGTACATATAGACCAAAATATACATGGATTTAAGAAATGGTTAAATATTCACCTTATATTAAACAACAAAGTGGTGGTCATCAAAATTATGTGAAACAAGCTTAAAAACAGAAATTAGATCATTGACTTAGAATAAGCAAGCGTGAAACTACAAATAAATGAAGGTTATTGTCAAACATTTGATAAACTTAGAAACATGGATTAATAGAAAAAATGATTCTCTTTTCAGCAGGATCTGCTAAGAGAAATCGAAGGTAGTTTGGCAGAAAGTAAGTTTAAATGAGCATTTTATGTAACATATATTGCAATATACTTCAAATGAATGCTCAACCTCAATATAAAAGGTCAGGCCATTAAAAAGAAAAGAATAGAAAGACTTTTATAACTGTGACTAAGGGGAGAGAATTCTTAACCAAACAAGGCATAGAGGAGATCATAAATTATGAATGAAATAATTCTGATTTCATAAAATTTCAAAGCTTGTATGAACTAAATCAATGCAGTAAAAATAAGAAGACAAGTTGTAGAGTGTGGAAAAAAATTATATCAAATATATCTAACAAATGTCTGATTTCTATAATATGTAGAGAATTGACACAAATACTTATGAACAAAAACCATGTGCTGATAGATAAGTACAAGAAAAAATATAAACAGGTTCAAAAGAAAAAACACAATCAGAAACTGGGCAGAAAAACTGCTTCAATATATAGGAGTATAAAAAACAGTTCTGAAGTTTTTGATTTATTGAATTTGGCAAATAAAGAACTATTGTGTTGGAGTGACTCTCAGTGAGGCTTTCTGAGTATTGGAAGTGAATCAAATGAGGCATATATAAAGTGCTTTGCAAAACTTAAAATTCTGTATAAATGCTAGCCACTAATTGGCCCACCAGAAGGAATGAAAGAAATTATTAAGCATTTATTAAACATTTATTATGTGACAGGCACTAAGTGTATTGCAAATGTCACCTAATTTGATTTTCATACTAGGGGATAATGCTATTATGCTTATTTTACAGTTGAGGAAACTGAAGCAGAGGTTGAATGACTTGCCAATGTTAGAATTAAAATTCTCTGAACCTTGTATATTAATTTATAATTATTTATTAGGCAGTAAAGGTTGGAGTTGGAGAAAGAGATAGTCACATAATCACCTAGTTAATCTGAGTTTGCTAGCCTTCCCTTGAGTCTTTGTTTGCTGGCCAAAAGTGACGAAAGTCAAAAGGACTGGGCTGCTTCCTAGCCAAAGACCACGCAAGCTGCCCTACCAAGTAGGTCTCCAGATCAAGAGATAGATATTAATCCTAAGCAAAATACACTAATAATGCGTATAAGTATTGATAGCATTTCTTTTTGCCTTGACAAAACATTGAAACATGAAGGATGTCCATCAGTTAGGGAATAGATAACAAGTTATGGCTTATAAATGTGATGGAATATTATTGTTCTGTAAGAATTGATGAAGGTGATGGTTCCAAAGAATCCTGGAAAGACTTGACTGAGCTGATACAGAGTAAAGTGAGCAGAACTAATGAACAATTTATATGATGATAATATCTTTAAAACAAACTACTTTGAAAGTGTTAGAAATGAGCATAATGATTGACTATGATTTCAGAGGACTCAATGAACCTCTGATACAGAAGTGAAGCACTCATTTCAGAATAAGAAAGGTTTTTTTTATATGGATAATAATGAAAATTATTTTTGTTTGACTAAAGATGTTCAAAACAGGTTTTTGTTTTCATTTTTTGAAGGAGGGAGTAAGAAGGCAGATTTTTGCTGATTTAAGAAATTAATTAACAAAAAAGAATGAGGGAATTGGTTGAAGTGGATAGCTTCTGAAATGCTTTCCAGTTTTAGATGTATGTACCTATATTCTTCTCTTGGTGCTACTATATAAATGAATAATATTGGGTATGGACTTTGGGTATGACAAAGAATGGCAATTTTTATGAATCTGTACTCAGATGACCTATTTAGGAGAAGCTGAAAAATGGTTCAGTCATCACATGCTACACCCCATTTCACCCCTTATCATTTTCCTCAACATGGTGACACAGCATCACCTCTCATGCTGATATAATGTACCAGCTAAGCTCAACTTCTGTTATAAAATAGCTCCCTTCTCCATATATTCAATCAAAAATACTATCCTAATGTAAGTACAGAGAGTATGGCATGGTGGATAAATCACTGAACTTGGGGTCAGAAAGGCCTATGAATAAATTCCACTCCAGCCACTTATTAGCCTTGTGACCCTGAGTAAGTCAATCAACCTCTTTGTACCTCTGGTCAACTCCCTGGAACTTTTTTGCTAAGGTAGAGGTGGAAAATGATATGCATTTGGGATTCTTCGTAAAGTGAATTCCCACAGGAGAATTCTTTATGCTAAAAAAATTATAGGTCCTTTGCATATTTATGAATCATTTATAATAGTAGTAATAACAAGATAGTGGCCATATCTTGAGGAAGGCTTGATGTTGATAATACTAGGAGTAGTTTGCTACTTGTCTTGAGCTTTGCAACACTTTCCTGACCCAATAGTAACTGAAATTTATTTAATACTTTACCTACATTTTCTCACTTGATCCTCATAACAATCCTGTGAGGTATATAGTAGTGGTATTATAATGCCACTTTACAGATAAAGAAATCAAGGCTGAGAATAGTTAAATGACCTGCATCATGATCATGCAACTAGTAAGCCTTCACCAGTAGGCACTCTAATGCCAGATAGTCTCCTGCCTGAATATTTCAGAATTTGAGACAGGTTTTATTCATGTTCTTTGTGATAAATTCTGTAAGTTCAAGATTCAATAAGGAGAATTTACTTTAAACTAACTGACCTCAGGGTATATAATCTTCCATTAAATGTCGGTTATTATCCTAATTTTTCTTGAGAACTTCGATATAACATCAAGGGTGATTTTGTAAAACAGTTAAGTGCAGAATTCAATTTAGAATAAACACAACTAACGACTTTAAGTAGCTTCTGTTTATAAGTTTATGGCTTCCACACTGTTGGTGTGCTTCTATCAAGTCTACCTGGCTCACCACCTCTGGTCTTCAAAGATTCTGTGACATTTTTCCATGGTCAGGAGAATGAAGTATCAATTTTTTTCTGGTGCTTTTGCATCACAATTTTTAGGGATTGTGATTTGCTAGAATTTATTTGTATATTTGGTGTAAGGGAAGGAACACAGGAATGGAAGTCACAAAGGGGCCGGGGCTCTTTTTCCTATCTTTGCTACTATGAGGAAGTCTGCCATTAAGTGGTTCATTTAAGTTCCTTGGGGTCTTGGTTTACCCAGTTGTAAAAAGGAGTTGGATAAAATGATCTCTAAGGTCAATACAACACACATTGGATTTGTGCATATTGTACACAGAATAGCATGATAAATATTTGGAGATGCAATATTTAGATCTGCTGTTATTCCCAGAATTCTTTCCATATTTCCCCTCCCCTAGTATATCTTCCTTCTGAGATTTCCTTTCATTTACATGGCATGTATCTTTTTTTGGGTGTAGTTATTTTTATGTTGTCTTCTCCATTGTAATGTAGGCTTTTTGAGAGCAAGGACTAGTTTTGCTTTTCTTTGTATCCCTAGGGATTAATGCACAATCCCTGGCACATAGTATGATCTTTATAAATGCTCATTAGCTGGCTAACTGGTCTGTGCTTTCATGGAACTCATTTAATGAACTGAATTGAATCTAAGAACTCTTTTTGCCCATAGCAATCTATGATATTACTTGTAGAATGCCTTATATAAAGTCTTCAGGTGCCAGAAGGGCTTCCTCCGAGACTCTGGTGACAGATTTGATAACCTTAATCTACATTTTTAACTTCTTCAACTGTGATAAGGTTAGTCATGCTCTTTATTTAACAACTTAACAGTATTTCATTCTCTTTTTCCTAGAAACTGTCATTTTCCCCAATCATCATGTCTATCTCCCCACTGTGATTGTCTCCAAAGTCCCCCAACACTGAGGCAGTCTGACAACCAACCCCATCAAGTATCATTATGCCAAAGGCATAACTGAACATCTCCAGCACACAGATCAATTCTTGGGTCTTTGGGTTTAAGCACAAGACCAATTGGTAAAATGATATAGAAATGGTAGAACATAGTGAAGTAACATTCATAAATGTGACATTTTTGTATTGATAGAGGAAGTATTAATAAGTGCCCAATTTCTCATTTTCCATGCAATAAATAGAGATCCTAGCAGAAGATGCACAAAAAGGAGGCCACCTTATACCATCTAACTAACTATCTGTTCCATATGACATAGAATTCTTGGAAAGTAGAACAAAATCAGATCTGTCTTGCCCAAATTGTCCAAGTAACTGGCAAAATAAATATAATTCAACATTTTTAATTCTATATTTATTAAGCACCCATTCTGAGCACGCATTATTTTAGGTGCTAAAAGTACACAGACATAATCAAAATAATGTCTCGTCTTCTAAGAGCTTTCGTTTGGGAGGATACAATGTGTATGCAGAAGAATAAAAGGCAATTTGTGGGAAGATAGTAATGATAGCAATGGAACTCAAACTTTTTTGTTACCATTTATTTTTAGATTTTTATATGTAACAACAATAATAAAATACATATTATTTGTCATAAATATATGATAAATTACAAATATGCTTATTATCCAAGAGAAACAAATTCTCATATCAGCTATGTCCAAATATGTCTCATTCCTTTCCCCTCCCATCTCAAACTTCTTTTAAAAATTTAAAATAGTGTTTTATTTTTACCAAATTACATGTAAAATAAATTTTTACCCTTAAAAAATTTTTTTTCCAAAAGGGAATCAGGATACATCAAATACTAAAGTTGGCGATAGAGAAGAAGTTCCCTCATAGGCAGTCTTTTAAACCCATTTCCTGAACCTTGGGATTCCTCCTCTTCTGTCTTTGCCTTATTTCTTCTTTTATGGAAAAGACTCCCAGCAGAGGAAGCAACTTTGGGTCTTCTTTGACAGAGCTGGGGTTATAACCTTCTTAATGGTCATACTGAGGACAACTGGCAAGAAATAAAAACTAATGGAAGGAAGATGAGGAATATGAAAATTTCCTAGTACATCTACCTAAACTTGGCTATACTGGTATACAGAGCATAGACTTTAAGAACTGAGAAAGGCTTCTTGTAGGAAGTGGTTGGTAACAAAGCTGAACCTTGAATAAAGATAAGCTATGTAAGAGGAAGAGATAAGAAGGGAATTCTCCGGGTATATGGGATAGACTATGAAGGCACAGAGAGAGAATATGGAATTCCAAATGAAGATCTATGAAAGTTTTTTATAAAAAGGCTTCCAAACTCACTTACTGTTTAATACAATAACAACAATATCACCAAAACATTTTTAAAAAATCTGAATTATTTATTGAATAGCCCTGTGATCCTAGAAGAATCTAAGAAAACCTATGGAAACATTTTTTGGACTGCTACACTATTGAGCATTTGAGAGGATGGAGATAAAAAGTAGACAAGATAAAAAGACAAGCAGTTCACACCAGCGAGGTCATGGATTCATCAACCAAATAACTATCTCAGCACTTCCTTTGGCGACCATTAAAAAAAAACTTGACTTTGGAATTGACTTAATTGTGCCCCAAGTGATTGTGTGCTTCAGAGGCTAAGGTTACATACAGTCTGAAAGGACTTGGCTATCTCAGCAATGCTCCAGATCTGGACCAGCCATGTATCTTTTGTCATGTCCTCAGTCCTGGTTTTTTTTCTTGTGCTTCTTCCAGGAGACTGAAAGTTTGCTCAAAAGTTCCTACAGTCACCTTACCTCCACTATAGTGTTACAGAAAAGACTGAGTTGCAGAGTATAATGGAGGAATTCTGCAAGAGATGATGACTCCTGGGTAGGCTTGCAATAGCTATGCTACATGTAACATGAACAAAACTTGCTCTTCATTCTTCCTCTCAAGGAATGGAGGATATTTTTTATTCATTTCCTTTTCCAGATCTGTCAGTCTACCTCTAAAGCTCCTGATGGGTCTTTTTTGGAGCAAGTTACTATCAGTGAGAAAAAAAAGATTGCTTGTCTTTCTTAGGATGACCCCAGAATCTGGAGACTAAACCAGGGACCCAGAATTTGAATGAAGGGGCAATGCACAACCAGATGGCATCCATTATTCAGGACCATTTATGAACAATGAAACATGGCGGCCTGTGAAAGTAAGGCATTATTTTTTTGAGTGGAATGGATACTCAAGGGCAATGCCTCCTCTGTCAGTTGCATTTAAAAAATGAATTCTGCAAGTGGTAGTTACGAAAAAAAAAAAAAAAAAGGTTTTCATGAACTGACTATGAATGGAGGTGATTTTTTCTTTAATTTATTATGTATGGATTTTCATATACCTTGACAAGATCCATGATTTCATTAGTGTATTTCTTATTCCACTGAAGCAGTTTGCAATCTTTCCATGCCTTATTAATCAGTCAATCAATCAATCAGTCAACAAGGGGTTTCTATGACCAGAACAATTCATCACCTGGTAGCCAACTTTTAGAGAATGAGCCTCTCTTAACTCAGCTGGGCTGATTCACACATTCCATTACTAGGCCTATACTTATACCATTTTCCCTAGTTCCTTACAAAGTGCCTGGCACATAGCAGACACTTAAAAGCATTCACTAATTCACTAATTGATTGACTTCCAACTTAGAAGGACCTTCCAGAGCTTACACTCTAATAGTATGGTTTAAAGATTCCAGTATGAATTATTAGAGGAGGAATTTGATGAAGGATTCTCATATGCAAATATACTTTATATGTATGTCTTTTGGGGGTAGTATGGTATGGTAGAAAGAATAATGGACCAAGAGTGAAGAGAAATTGTTTTATTACTTAGTAGACGTTGTCTTGAGTAAACTGCAACCTTCCTGATTGTTGTTTTTTTCATCTGTAGAATATAAGATTTGGTCTATGTGGTCATCCACATTCCTTCTGGCTTTAATAATCTCTTGCTGTGTGTAGCACTCCCTCTGGCTTACTGTCCCAAACCTTAACTTGAACAGGCAGGTTGGATCACCAAGAGGGAAGTTAATTTCTCCCCTTAGAATTCTAGGGATTATTGTAAAAGGTTCTTGCTTCAAATACTATCATTCATGGACTTCCATTCAATGTATACCCCAATATTGATCACCTACTTGATAATGATTAGCCTTTATAAAAGGATATTTACTAAAGAGGCATATGACAGAAGTTACAAAAATATTCTCCTCACTGGGGACATATTCTCTCCTCCCAACATACTCAAAACCTAGGCAGAATGAGCTCAAAGAGAACACATATGTAATGCTATATACATGGAGAAAACATGTAGGGTAGAGAGGCATCTCTCAACCACTGACATTAGGAATCCTTTTATTCCCCTACCAAATTTGTTCTGGGGCATTGTATTGGTGAAGGACTAGTTGCTCCCTTGCTCAGGTAGGTTGGTTCATGGTTTATCAATGCAATGTTCAGAATTCTAAAGTCTTTCAAGGTTGTTTTTCTTTCTTTTTTTTAAAACCCTTACCTTCTGTCTTAAAATCAATACTGTGTATTGGTTCTAAGGCAAAAGAGTGGCAAGGGCTAGGCAATGGGGCTTAAGTGACTTGCCCAGGGTCACACAGCTAGGAAGTATCTGAGGCCAGATTTGAAACTAGGACCTCCCATCTCTAGGCCTGGCTCTCAATCCACCGCACCACCCACCTGTCTCCTACATTGTTTTTCTATAGCATTGTTTTCTTTGTATAAATTGCTCTCCTAGTTAGGTATATTTCCTTCTGCATCAGTTCTTAGAGATCTTTTTAGTTTTCCCTGCAACTGTGTACTTTACCATATCTTATGGCACAAGAATATTATATTCTTATACCACAATTTGTTTAACCATTCTCCAAGAAGGCACTCTTCTGGTTTTTAGATATTGTTTTATGAAAGGAAGTTCTATAGATATATATATATATATATGATTTTATATGTATGTGTACACAGATATATGACCACCACTATTCAATGTGCATGTATGTGTGTGTATNTCTTTTTAGTTTTCCCTGCAACTGTGTACTTTACCATATCTTATGGCACAAGAATATTATATTCTTATACCACAATTTGTTTAACCATTCTCCAAGAAGGCACTCTTCTGGTTTTTAGATATTGTTTTATGAAAGGAAGTTCTATATATATATATATATATATATGATTTTATATGTATGTGTACACAGATATATGACCACCACTATTCAATGTGCATGTATGTGTGTGTATGTGTATAACCTTTTCTTCTTTCCTTGATCCCTTTGGGGCAAAGAGCTGGTAGTGATGTATGTAGGTTAAAAGACTTTGCATAGGTTAGTAACTTTAGGTATAGTTGCAGATTCATTTCCAAAATGTGTAGACTGATTCGTGTCTCCAATAACAATGCTTTGGTGTACCCTTTTCTCCATAGCTCTGCCAGTATTTGTCATTTTCCTCTTTCATTATGAAAGATTAAAATTAATATCCAATAACTCCAAGTATTATATTTTATAAAGTTTATAATAATCACTTGAAGTAGAAGAAATAAAAGGAACGAAAGTAAAACCTGAATAAAATACACTTGCCTCTCACCTCACCCTACCTCCACAGCCGTGTTTTTGGGAGAAGAGAGTGCAAGAGGCAGGGCTACACAAAGCTTATATCCTTCCTATGTTAGCATGTAAAGTGAGAAGGAACATGGGAAGCTGGGACTTAGAGTCCTAGGGAGCAAATTCTAATTATACAATATCCCCTGTGATTCCATTAGGAAACGAGCATGTAGAAATCTCCCAGATTTATATCCCTAGTTTCCCCAATGAATCAGTACATGTAACCAACTTATATCTCTAAAGATCTTTAACTAGAGGTACATACAATATTGTAGTTTCTAAGGGGAAATTACAATAATTGGGGAGAAAAAGAGAAAGAGAACAAAACCAGTGTTAGGTGGACGCATTGACAAAAAAAGCCAATTAGAGGGCAGTCCCCTTTGGCATAAGAGTATACACTCAAAATGAATGCACAGTTCAACTTCACTACATCCCAAAATTCACTCTGGATCTTTTGGTGTAGTGAGTGTTTTCTGCAGGCATCTTCATGGCACTTTCTCCAAACAGTTCTGTTAAGGGTTAAATTTTGGCAGGAGTTTGACAAAAGTGAGGAGAACAGTTTGGTAAAATACAAGACACTTTGTTTTGGGAAGAAGTTCACATAGGAAATAGGAAGATAAGAAAGTGAAATTTTTACTCTAATATCTTATAGCTATACCTAAAATTGCAAACTTAACTAAAATTTCTAAAACAACCCTAATTCTATCTTAGAGGATAGGTGTTTCTGCCTGAACCAGGTCAGGTCTAATTTCTCTATACTGACTACCTAAAATTATATTTGCTACCTAATTACTTAAACTAATCAATAAATATTAGTCACCAACAACCTCCTTAAATTCAGTTTCCTTATCCCAACTGTCAATAATCCAACTGTCAGTCTGACAGAGACAAAGACAGACCAACCTCCTGCTCCCTAGGAATCCAAAGAAAAAGAGTCCTCTCTCTTAATGGTCTCTCCCTTATATACTTACCTCATTTCCTAGGTAATGGAATCTTCAGCTATCTCCTGCTCTTACTTAGAAATGTTTCTGTTCCAGCCTCTTTTCTACCTCTTAAAGAGATAGAGGGAGAGATAAAGAAACTCCCTTTAACAATTCACTTTCTTGATTCAGCAAGTTTCTTATCCTAAAATTACTCCCAAACAAAAAAAAATTTTTTAAATCTAGAATTTTATGACAATAATACAATCCCCCCTGAGGAGGGTTTTGAACAACACATGGATCACCCCGGGATATATGGCTGAGTTATAAGGTATATGAATCAACAGTCAAAAGAAAATAAAAAAACATTAAAAAAACAAATAAAAAAGGAAAAAATAACTTCTGGATGAAACATAAAATATCAAGTCTTATGTGTAAAAATTCTAAGAAAAAATAAGCACATAACAATAGGTCCTTGAATCAGAATCCAATTAAAGTGATTTATGTCCCACAAGCTTATAGTAACAATTTTGCACTTACCCAATCAGCAGTCAGGACTACAGAAAATTACCACTCTATGAAAAGAGAAAAAAGACTAGATTTTTGAAGCAAAATGGAAATAACATTCCCTGGTCTGATTTTACCTTTGCTCTCAGGAATAGGGGAGCCAAAATGGCACTCAAACTGAGGTACTTGATAGAGGTCTGGATCTGGCACAAAAGAATCCTGCTATGATGTTGTCAAACAGCTGCTTCCTCAAACCCCAAAATAAGTTCAAGTCCCCTGTCTTGGCATAAAATCTCATCAATCCCACTGGGATTGGTTGGTCTCCTTGACCTTGTGCTCCTTGGCACTGTTCATGTTAACTTTGTGCTCCTTGGCACTGTGCACTGACTCTTTTGTGATCCTTTCTCCTGGAATCAGACACAATCATTAATCAAAGTACCATAATATGTAACAATCAATGGTAGGTTTCCATAGTCTAAAGCTTTTGGGTATGCATTGACATTAGGGCTAAGGGACATTTAAAATTTACCCTAGTGCAAAATAAAAAAAAACCATTAATACTGGTGACTTGTGCTTCAAGTACAAAAAAATGAGAGAAAAAAGAAAACCTAAATACTTTATTGTACATACAAAGAAAAAATAATCAATATTTTTAAAATAAAAAATATATAGTTCACATTCCATTAAAAGGTGTAAGCTGATTAGAGGCACAATATGAAGGTTTCTCACTCAAAAATGAGATCTATTTCCTTTTTAAACTTGGC
Source organism: Gracilinanus agilis (assembly GCF_016433145.1). NCBI lineage: Eukaryota > Metazoa > Chordata > Mammalia > Didelphimorphia > Didelphidae > Gracilinanus > Gracilinanus agilis. The sequence goes on along the minus strand of NC_058132.1, from coordinate 279,908,719 downwards.
CTTGATCCACAATGTGAGTGCAAATGATTTTTACCAAGTAATAGCTTTTTAAAACGGTAGTACAGCAGCTAATGCACATTCAAAGAAGTGCCAGAAGTACCAAAATTCCCCAAATCACAATACCACATCAATGGCAATAGCAAATAACCCACTATCATTAGGATTCACATGAGTCTCTATATAGCCACTTGCTATGTGCCATTTAAAATACCTATGAACTCATGGATACTTGTCACAAGTTCTCCAGATCTAGCCAATCTTTCAACCTTGGCAAATATATTTCCAATGTCTATTACTGCCATCATTCCAAAATTTGGCAGGAAAAAAACAGAAAAAAACCAAAACCCTCTGTACTGCTGACCTTTTGGGTCTAAAATGACACCAAGAATCTAGATCATTCTGGTGGAAGGATAGAGTAAGCTGAAGAGTTACAAATATAAAAACCTATCTAGGGGTTACAAAGCCCCCCTGGGAAAATCTTCCAACCTTCCAGATGAGATTATAACCCATCATGGAGTAACCAAGCCCCTTGAGAAACCTCCTTCCTCTGGTATGCAACTGTAACAGCCATAAAAGACATGTCTTTATATGTCCCATTTGGGTCATCAAAAAATGTAAGATTAAAATTAATATTCAATAACTCCAAGTATTATATTTTATAAAGTTTATTAATAATCACTTGAAGTAGAAGAAATAAAAGGAACAAAAGTAAAACCTGAGTAAAATACACCTGCCTCTCACCTCACCCCACCTCCACAGCTGTGTTTTCAGAAGAAGAGAGTGCGAGAGGCAGGTCTACACAAAGCATATATCCTTTCTACGTTAGCACATAAAGTGAGAAGGAACATGAGAAGCTGTGATTTGGAGTCCTGGGGAGCAGGACTCCATATACAGTTAGTAAGTCCATTGATAAATATTTATTAAGCACCCTTTATGTGCCAGGCACTATGTTACCTCCGAGAGATATAAATGCAAATTAAAAAAAAAAGATAGGCCCTGACTTCAAAGAGTTTATAATCTAATAGGGCAATTAAACAAACAAAAAGAAGCTAAAAGAAGAGAAGGAAAGAAGGATCTCAGGACAGGGATATGATGGAGAAGTCCAAAAATAGTACAGTTCTTGGGAAATAGGGAAAAGATTGGACCTCTCCTGAATGGAGGTTTTGGAGTTCATGGCTCTGCCCTCCAGGCACAGGATCCAGTTAGAGGGGCAAGAGGGTACTGATGAAATGTGAATATTGAGACTGACTAATTCTTGCAGGTTAATGAGATTTCCCAATGATGAGTTTCCTGGAACAAAAAAAAAAAAAAGAAGAACAAAGCAGTACAACTGGTGGAAAATGAGTATGAGGTAGAACTTGAAGTATTGCTTTAGCTTACATTTCTCTAATTATTAGGCATTTGGGCCATTTTTCATATGACTATTGATAGTTTGTATTTCTTCCTTTGAAGATTATCTGTCCATATCCTTTAACCATTTATCTATTGGAAAATGGCTCTTAATCTTATAAGTTTTAATCATTCCCTTATGTCTTAGATATAAGACCCTTATTAGAGAAACTTTCTGCAAAGATTTTCTCAGGAAGGAAAGGAGACAGAGAGATGGACAGCTACCCAATTTATATCCTGTCTACATCAGTATGTAATGACAGGAAGTGAGTGGGGTTCTGGGAATCGTAGTTTTTCTGGGGATCATAATTTTTAGGGTAACAGATTTTAATTACACACTGGTCTATGCCTAATTTCTGCCAAACTATTTCCCAGTTTTCTCCGCAATTTTTGTCAGTGAGTCCTTTCACCAGAAATTGTGGTCTTTAGGTTTACACAACATTAGGGGTTCTCTTATCTCTGTATGTTGTATATCTAAACAGTTATAGTGATTGGCCTCATTGTTATTTTTTTTTTGGCAAGGTCAAGTCATGCAGCATTTGTTAATCACACATTATATGCCAGGTACTGGGCCAGGTTCTGACAATATGCAGAAAACCAAAAGATAGTCCTTGCTTGAAATCAAGTAGTTTATGTACAATCAAGATATATAGAGAACAAATTAGGAATAACATCAGAAGGAAAATGCTAGAACTAAGAAAGGCTTCTTGAAGCAGTAAGATTTAATATTAGACTTGAAGGAAGTCAGAAGACAGCGATGGAAGGTAGTTCCACCATTTGGACATCCAATAAAAATGCTCAGAATCCAGAGAGGTAACGAGTACCAAATCATTTTTATTGATTATTGCTTTGTTGTATAGTATGAGATTTGGTACTGATAGGCTTCCTTTCCTATTTTTTTCATAATTGCTTTTGAGATTCTTGACCTTTTATTTATTCATGTGCATTTCATTATCACTTTTCTATCTGTATAAAAAATCCCTTATTAGTTTGATTGGCATGACTAAATATTACTTTAGATATAATTGTCATTTTTATTATATTGATCTGATCATTACATGAAGAATTAATACTCATCTAATTATATACTCTAGTCTTTATTTCTATAGATTGTTTTCTTGTTTTATTTGTATAGTTCCTGGGTATACATTGGTTCATATACTCCAATTATTTTATTTCTTTTTTATTCTCCAATTACATGTAAAAATAATTTGGGCATTCATTTTTTAGATTTTTAGTTACAAATTCTCTCTTTCATTCCCTCCCCTCACCCCTCCTTGTTAAGATAAGCAATCTGACATAGATTTTACATGCATAATCATGTAAAACATTTTCCCATATGAGTCAGAAAAAACTGAAAAATTAAGCAAAATCAAAAACAAAAAAATGAAGAAAAAGTAAACTATAATAGGCTTTGGTCTGGATTCAGATTCTATCAGCAATTTCTCTGCAGGTAGATGACATTTTTCATCATGACTCCTTTGGAATTGTCTTGGATCGCTGTATTGCTGAGAATAGCTGTCATTCATTGTACAATATTGCTTTTATTGTGTACAATATTGTCCTTGTTCTGATCACTTCCTTCCCTCTACATCAGTTCATTTATGGTTAGGATATTCTTGGTTTTTATTCCCAGCTTTTTGTCTCTTAGAACATCACATTTCATACCTCCAACTCTTGTAGAGTTGCGGCTATTATATTTTGTGTGATTCTCACGGTGGCTTCATGATATTCGAATACATTTTTTTTCTTCTGGATACTTGTAATATTTTCTCTTTGATCTAGGTACTCTGGAATTTGGCTACCATAGTTCTACAAGTTTTCATTTTGGGATCTCTTTCAGGAGGTGATCAATGAAATCTTTCAAATCTGTTCTACCCTTTGGTTCTAAGATCTTAGGGCAATTTTTCCTTTATAATTTCTCAAAATATGATATACATGCTTTTTCTCCTGTTGGCTTTAAAGTAGTCCACTAATTCTTTTATTTTCTCTCCTTGATCTATTTTCCAAGTAGTTTTTTTTCTGATGCTATATTTCATATTTTCTTTCTTAATTTTTTCTTGATGTCTCATAGAGTCATTTGATTCTATTTGCACAATTCTAATTTTTAAAGAATTCTTTTCCTCAATGGACTTTTGTAGTATTGAACTTGGCAAATTATTTTTTATGGAGTTCTTTTCTTCAGAGAATTTTTGTGTCTCTTTTTTACCATTTGGCTGTGTGTGTGTGTTTTTTTTAAACTTTTTTTTAAACCCTTAAATTCTGTGTATTGGCTTCTTGGTGGAAGAGTGGTAAGGGTGGGCAATGGGGGTCAAGTGACTTGCCCAGGGTCACACAGCTGGGAAGTGTCTGAGGCTGGATTTAAACCTAGTACCTCCAGACTCTAGACCTGACTCTTAATCCACTGAGCTACCCAGCTGCCCACTGGCTGTGTTTTTTTAAGGTATTATGTTCTTCAGTATTTTTTGGGTACCTCTTTATTGTTGATAATTGTTGATAATTTTTTTTTCATAATTTTTATCACTTTCATTTCTTTTACCAATTTGCCTTTTTCAACTCATCTCTTTCTTTAACTCTTCTGGAAATTCTTGTTGGGTTCATGCCCCATTTGTATTTTCTTCTTTTTTCTTTGCTTGTATCTGTTTTCATGTTGTCTTCTGAGTTTCTAGCCTGATCTTCTTTGTCACCACAGTAAATTTTTATGGTCAGGTTATTTTGTTTTTAGAGTTTGCTCATTTTTCAGTCTATTTCTACTTTTTGGGGATGGGAACACATTGTCCCAAGCTTCAGGCTTTTATTGAACTGATGTTTTCAGAGCTAATTCTAGGGATCTGCAAGTTTTTGGTTCTTTAGATGGGTTAAAATCCAAGGAAAGGTGTGGTCACTGCTATCTTTGTGCTCTATTCTTTACCCTAGAAAGGTCTTGTTCCATTGTAGTCACAAGCATTAATGCTCTTCTCTGTCCTAGAACTGTAATGAGGGCTCCTGCTCCGTTGCAGCCTCAAGCCTCTCAGCCCTGGAATTGTGTATGAGCAATAAGAGTTTCCAAATAGCACCTCACCTACATCAAATGTCAATTCAGGGTTCCCTGTAATCATTTTCTGATTGGTTGTTCAATCTCTTGACAGCCTCTGGGCTGAGAGATCTAAAAGCTGTTGTTGTTGTGTTGTAATCACCTCCAAGGCCCACTGCTGAGAAGGAATCAAAGATCTTTCCTATTGACCTCCTATGTGTCTTGGATAGTAAAATGTGTCTTACCCTGACTGTTTTTTTTGTGTATGGCTATTCTGCTCCAGAATTTTATTTGACATATTATTTTAAAGTTGTTTGGAGGAGAATGTTGGAAAAGTTTGACTAGATTGTTACTTCCACTCTACCATCTTGGCTCTGCACCTTGTGAAGACCATTTTAAAAAATGCTTTTATGCCTGTATTTCAAACATAATTGATTTCTTTTGTAATACTGTTTTATTTTATTTTATGTACTTAAGAACATTTTTCTGAGAAGGGATCCAGAGGCTTCATCAGACTATAAAAGGAGTCCAGGACACCAAAAAGGTGAAGAACTCTTGCTTTATAATAGTCTCATTAGAGTTTAAATAACCGCTTCTACTGTTGCTTCTTTGGGGGCAGGGAGGGGAAGTATGCTAAGGGTAAAGAGGACTGATGGAACAAAGGAGTGGGGAGAAAAGTGCCCTTTGTTGTTTTCAGAATTTCTTTTCTCCAATCCATTGTCCTCATGACTGCCTAAATAATTTTCCAAAAGCACAGATCTGGCCATGTTACCATTCAATGAAGGATCTTTTATGGTTGTCCTCTTGCTTTGGGGATAAAATGGACTGTTGTCAGGGTAGCATTCAAACCTTTTACAAGCTATTTCTATTCATAATTCTAGGCTTATTCCACATTAATCCCTCCATGTACTTATTCTCAATTCCAGTGAAATTGGCATCCTTGCTTTTCTCCAAGTTTGACATTCAACTTTTATCCTCTGGGGTTTTCATAGGACCAATTACAACAACCTTAGAACTTCTCTGACTCAATTTTCCCTCTTGCCCCAGGAAGCTTATTATTAGGATAAGTTTATCACTGATAAGATCTCATCAGCCTCAGTTGTTCTTACTATTGGGCAGCTAGGTTTCCCAGTGGATAGAGCACCAGACCTAGAATCAGGAAGACCTGAATTCAAATATGACCATAGTTATTTACTACCTGTATCATCTTGGGCAAGTCACTTGGCCCTATTTGCCTTATTTTCTTATTTGTAAAATGAGCTGGAGAAGGAAATGGCAAATTATTCCATTATTTTTGCCAAGAAAAGCCCAAATGGGTCATGAAACATTGGACAGAACTGAAACTGAAATGACTTAACAATATCATCTGATAAGATCTCATCAACCTCCATATTCTACCTCATCCCTAACCTCTAACTCTGTGATTGGAGGGTGAAACCATGAAATCTAAATTATCCTTTATGGAAGGACCTCAATTCATGCATTTCATTTTGTTATAGGGGTACAAATGGTGTACCCCCGGGTTTGGGAAGGAAACTTTTCTCAAGAATGAGAGGACTCCAAACTTAGCTTAAAAGTAAAAAGATTTATTAATAAGATAGGATTAATGGCTAGGAAGACAGCATGAGTGGAATAACCCTAGGGAGTGCCCTCCAAGACATGTCACGGCAGCATGAGTGAAGCATGTGCTCCAGTTCAGGGATTTTTGTATCATTCACAAGAGTTTGAATGTGACTTCTTGTATTCGGGCATTCTGTGGGTGGGGGAGGTCTGTCTGAGATTCTTTGGGCTTAGGCTATCAAGATATGGCCTGCTCTTTGTCTAACTCAATCTAAAGGATGTCCAAGGATAATGGTCTTTGCCTAGGGAGTCACAAAGACAAGAAGGGGGAAAGGAATTTCCCTGTTCACAGCCTGCCTGAGTTAAGGGGTACAGGGTCCCTGCCATCTCAGCACAATGGCCATGTCAATTTCTTACTTGGATTTACTATCTTGGGATTTCTATGACTGATTTTTCCACCATGCCGCTGAGGGTACCTTCTCCAGTGCCTTTCTTTTTACCTTCCTTTGGTGTTTTGTTCTCCACTTTTAGATTATAAGTTTCTTGAGGGCAGATACTATCTTTCTTTTTCAGTATTTTGCATCCTCAGGTTTATTACAGTGCCTGGCACATAATAGGCACTTTATAAATAGGTATTGAAGGATGGATGGATGGATGGATAAACTGCCTCCTACTAGAAGCCTTTCTTGAATCTCTCTAGTTGTTGGAACTTTCCCCCTCCTTCTTCAAATAATAATGTATATACTTTACAGGAGCATGGACTTCTAGCTGGAAAGAACCTCTGATACCATCTAGTCTAAATCTTTCGTTTTACAAATGTAGAAACTGAGGCTCAGGAAATTAAGTACTTATAGCAATATAAATCATGTAAATGTTTGCTTCCTTTTCCTCCAGAATGTAAGCTCATTAACAATAGAAGCTGTTTTTGTTTTATTTCTATACTTTCAAGTATCTTGCACATCATAGTCACCTAATAAATGCTTGCTGAATTGTCTTAGATCAAATCAGGAGAAGTCATGGTTCAAGGATCCATGTTTATAGTTGAGAGACCATTATTAGGTCTTGAGCTTGAGAGAGGAATGTATATTTAGTGTCTATTGAAAAGAGAGAGGCCATTTCTGTCTCCATTCTCTTAAAGAAGACTTCTTTCAAGAGTTTCCTTCAGCAGCCTTTGTAAATATTCCCCCAGGCACTAATCTATTCTTCTGGGACCAGGTCATAGAAGACTAAGGATATATGAGTTAAAGATATTCACAGCGAATAGCGAGCAACTTAACTTTTCCAGTGCCAGGGTGAGCTCCTAGTGTGGTTGCTGCCATCATTTCCTTTCAAGATCTTTAGCTGGAACTGAGACCTAGAAGAAAGGTTTAAATGGTAGAAAACAAAGAAAGTCATGAGGAAAAAAAAGAAACAGCTTTGGTCCCCACGTTACACATTGGGAGTTCTAAGTTAAACAGATTTGGGGGATTCTGACTGCCTGAATTTCCCTTCCATTGAGAGAGCATCTGAGGTTTGCCCTCTAGACCAGAGAACAAGCTGGTTTAGGTTAGGGTTTCAGAGACCCAGCTTTTTATTGTATTTCAATGATCAGAGCCCTATTTTATTCACAGAGCTCAAGCTGAGCTCCCAGGAGGCTACTACCATAAGGTATTGTTTTCACTTTGGTTAGACTATGAGGAAGGGGAAGATTACTTATTTTAAAGTTTTTATGGTCAACATGAACCACACAGACTCATATCTATGCATATCAGGCAGTTAATTCAATGAATCCAAATCATTTTTGTTTTGTTTGTTTGTTTCTTTGGGCCACACCTGTGATTTCATTTGTCTGGGAAATTCCCAGTGAGGAAACCATGCAAATCAGCAACTATTTTATCATTTATTTTCTCAGATAATTGCCTGGAGTGTTGAAAGTGATTTGTCTAGGGTCATATTAGCAATATGTGCCAGAGACAGGATTTGAACTCAAGTCTTTCTGATTCAGAGGCCAGATCACCATCCACCTTCCTAGGATGGGTTCTCATAGTTAAGCAATATGGGAGCAGTTTTCATACACAAACACACAATATTTTATAGTAGAATGAATGCTGGATATGGAACCAAGGAAATTTAGATCCAAGTTCCAGCTTTGATATTGCTAGTTGTGTGACTATGGGCAAAAACTTTAAATTTGAGGGGGAGGTTTAGTTAGTCCATCTGTAAAATGGGCATAATAAAACTTAAGCTCCATAGCTCACTGGTTTGTTATGAGGAAAGCTCCATATAAATACAAGCAATTTCTATTCTGCTCAGTGAGAAATATTTCAAATGTGTGTGTGTGTGTGTGTGTGTGTGTGTGTGTGTGTGTGTGATAATTGCTGTGGCATTTCCTTCACATCAACCTGTATTTTCAAACTTTTACATCTTACTATAAGACGTGTTAGTTTTAAACATTAAAACGGAACTTGACTCCACTTAAAATATCAGAAATGTCTTTGGTAAGCTTCCTCTCATTTCTGAAAAACTGGATTTGATCATGTTATGCCAAACAGTTCCTAAGGACAGTGTGGAGAAGGTTTATTTTGCAGGAGAAAATACAGAAGAATTTAATTTCCTCTTAACCCTGCTGCTAGAAGCAGGTAATGACAGGGGGCGATTAACTTTTATGTTGCTGAAGTATTTTCACATGAAAGTCATTTTCAAAGAAACAGCAAGTAATCCTGGTAATTTAGAGTTTGTTTGAGAGTGTGTTTGAGATGTTTTCAAAGTAGCCTCAGTATTCCTTGGGAGATTAGGACAATACCCATGGGGGTGGAGCTGGGATATGTAATTGGTATCCAACTGGGAGAGATTTAGCTGTAAATCCACCTTGAACCCTTTAGCCAAAAGACAAAATCCCAAAGTGTGGCCAATCTTGACTTCCTTTCCCTTTTGGCAAGCCGAATTTGAAGATCAAAAGGGATACCCCTGGTGGAGTTCTGGGTCATTTAACACCTACTTGTTAACATTCAATGCTCTATGGCCCACCTTAACCATGTACCTACAGTACCTTTTTCTGACTTGGACAACAATAAACGTTTGTTAAATGGATAAGAGAGGCCAGTCTTTGGCATCCCAAACTGAAAATAAATCCTTATCTAATTTTTTTTGTCTTAGGAATGCATTATATGATTTTTACAGATTTGCCTTCTTAATTCAACAAACATTTTTAATTGTTTTGCTTAGACTCACATTAAAATTAGTTTATGTTTCTTACTGTACTCATAAGGTAGGCAGAAGACTAGAAGAATGCTGTAGGGCAAGGAGAGGCTAGATTTCAATTAAAAATTTGCTCATGGTGATCCATAAAGTAGAAAATCTGCATATAATTACTCAAAATATGAACGTGTTTGTCATTTGCATGTTCCTGATACCTTAGAATGGAAGCTTTTAGACAGAAGGAGAAAGATCATGCAACCTCTCACCACATTACCCATTCTGTTGAATATTAAGCTATAACAACACCAATGTCCCCTAAAGGAAGATTTGAATTCCAAATTGCTTAGACTTTGTAGAAAGAATGGGGGAGGAGGTTAGAGAATTGTTGAGAGTCCTGAAAGTTATGCATATATGAGTAATGTATGAATCATATGTAAATACTTGGCAAGATCATACAGTTGAGGAAGAGCAAAATACCCTATGGAGTTCGTGGACAAGGACCATCATGCCATTCTGTGGAGAAACTAACATCTGGGATGATTTCAGTGATCCTCAGCCCAAGGTTATATTAATAATAAGTAGATGTAGCTTTGGGCAGCGAGGTAGCTCAGTGGATAGAATTCTGGGCCTGCAGACAGGAAGACTATTAAAATATAGACAATTACTAGCTATATGATCCTGGGCACATTTTTTTAAACCTTGTTTGCCTCAGTTTCCTCATCTGTAAAGTGTGCTGGAGAAGAAAATGGCAAATATTTCTGGTATTTCTGCCAAGAATACCCCAAATGAGGTCACAAAGATTTGGACACAACTGAAATGACAGAACAGCAACGGAAGGTATAGCTTTATTTTTGTTAACATTATCATGGAGGCAGATCAGTTGTTCTTTGGGAAAGGAGGGTAGTGTTTATGGTCAAAATGCCAATTAATCAATCAAATGACTCAATCCTATCATAGGAATTTTACTGAGAGCTTACTCCATGGCAGGTACTAGGCCACGTGCTAAGAAGAGGTAGGCAAAAAAAGAGATCCTGGTCCTCATGGAACCCATATTGTCATGGAGAAGAAATCTTGCACACACAGGGTGAGCTGAGTCTTGAAGGAAGCCAGGAATTCCAAGAGACAGAGAGGAGGAGTAAATGCATTCTATGTTTGTGTTGGGGCAAAAATACAGAAATGGGTATCATGTGGAAAAAGATCTAGAAGGTCAGCTTGGTTGGACCACAAAGTGTTTGAAGGAGAGTAATAAGAAATAAAGTTAAGAAGGAGAGATGAGGCCAGGTTGTGAATGCCTAATGTTAACATCAGCCTTTCTTCCACCAAGAGGCTTTCTTTAGGCAACGGATAAAATCAGGGAGAAGTTCCTCTCTGTACTTCTATTCTTAAACTGGTCTTTCTATTGTAGCTATAGAATGAAATGTGTTTGAAGGAAGGAGAGTCAGAGGGGTAAGTAAGACCTCCTCATGGTATAACAGTGTGGCTCTGGGGAGATTAGTTATGGTGACTTTCCCAACATACTTATTTTTAACTCTTACCTTGTATCTTAGAATCAATACTGTGTATTGGTTCCAAAGCAGAAGTGCAGTAAAGTCTAGGCAATGGAGGTTATGTGACTCGTCCAAGATCACTTAGGCAGGAAGTGTCAGATTTGAACCTGAGATCTCCTGTTTCTGGACCTGGCTCTCAATCCACTGAGCTACCCAGCTGCCTCCCTCCCTATATATTTCTGCTTTTATTTCCTCCTATAATATAGCCATGAAAAAGTCATGCATTGGGTTATGCTGCAAGCTGCCCAAGTTTTTAGGCTCAAAGAACACACAAAAAAATCTGACAACCATGACTTTTTGTTACAGGGTTGGGGACAGTTTCTTCCTTGGCATCACCCTTCCTTGGCACACCATTCAACCTTCCTCTAATATTTCTTAGGTGCTTATGTCAGAGGCCACTGGGCCTTGGGAGTCACCAGCATCAAGAGCCTGTTGGATACCCATCCAACACACATTCTTACACTTATATATACAACTCTATAGGACAGTTAGACTGATATTAAGGTCTAACTTAAATATCCCCTTTTATTCAAATTCCCCACTTAGCAGCTAGCTTTGCTACCTTACCAGAATTATTTAAACCCTCAAAGTCTTAGTTTCCTTCTGTGAAAAATGAGAATACTGAACTAGATGATCTCAAAGGACCCTTCCCACTCCGACATTCTGGGAATATGCGATCCTAGCCTTTTTGAAGAGAATGGATAATTAAATCCTTTTAATTCTCATTGCCAGGAATAATGACACTGTATGGGGGGGAACAGCTGGTTAGTTCAGTTGTTTAGAGGACTATGCTATAAAATAAGAAGTAGGCCATGGTTTCCTTTCCTCCATGGGTCACTTAATTTTGCTTTGTTCTGTGACTATAGGCTAAACCCTATCCTCCAGACAGCTGCGTTATGAATGCATCCTGCTGGTTTTAGAGGGACTTTCTAGGTGAAAGTATGGCTAGATCAAAGCATATCTATCACCACTCTAGGAAAAACCTAACCACAATTCAGTGAGTATGCTTTCCTGATGTGTCACTTGTTATGATATCTGTATACCAAGAGTACAGTAAGGCACCGTGTATCTTATAGTGAGGTTCCTAGTAATATCAGCCATCTGGGAACCAGGAAGGAAGGGTGAAGTCCTCTGAGTGGCCTGAACAGATGACAAAGCCCAGGAACTTTGTAGGAAAATCATTCATGTTCTGAATACATTTACCCTTATCACACACATAATTTTAACTAGGTTCTTTGTCTTGTTTCCAGGCCTATCTCAGATTAGAAACATAAAATTATAAGGGTGGAGAGGAATTTTGGGAGGTAGGTATTGGGACATCAGTGAGAATTGACAGATAACAAGGAAGAAAGACTATAAAAGCAGTGACAATAACTCAAAATATCAGTCACCTGGAGACCACTTAATAGAGAGGCAGACAATTGTACATATCTCAGTTGCCCTTCGGGGCATTATTACATTTAGTAGAGTATAATAATTAAAACTCATTATCCTGAGTCTTCAAAGAAAGGTTAAATTATGTTTGGTATGCCCCATTTAAGAAATGTGTAGTACATTTTAGAGCGATTTCTATCAGAAATATAGTAGGCATTATCCTAGATAGAGGAGAAGGACTAGATAAGACAGTCTCTACTCTCATGGACTTTACAGAGAGACAAGATTAACATATATAAAACAATTAAGAAGTAAAGGCCCACAGTATGGAATTGTGTTCTGAGTATATACTGACAACATGACATAAATAGAAGAAGACTTTGTAAGAGAGAGAAAGGGGGTTTGACAGAGACTGGGGTAGAGAGAAGGGAGAGAGTGAGATGGAGAGACATACAGAGAAAGAGAACAGATTTTTAATCTCCAGGAATGGGTAAGTAATAGCTTACCTCTATCTAATGCTTTAAAGTTAACAAAGTACTCCCTCATGGTGACTCTGTGACAGACAGGGAATAATAATAACCACCAGGACGGTGTTGTCCTTCCTCTGACGTATATTGGCTAGGAGATATTTGGCAAATCCCCTTAGCTTCTTAAGAGACACAGGCAACTATGCAGTCTAAGACTTTTCAAGTTGCGGAGAAGGTACCAATCTTTCCTGGTAATGGAAGTTCCTCACCAGGTTCTTTCTACACCAATAAAACCATGAATCCAGTAAAGCAAACAAACAAACAAATTAAAAACCTCACAAAAATACTCTGCAAGATAGGAAGTACAAATATTATTATTTCCATTTTACAGATGAAGAAAGTTAAATAAATTGCCTGATATCATACTGGAAAATATTATGTTTGAGATTGGGGTTACATTCCCAGATCTGCTAAATGCCCCCTCAGAGAACCATGGGCAAGTTATTTAATTCCTTTAGGCTTCAGATTCCTTATATAAAATAATAGTTACCCTAGATTGCAGGGGAGGTCTGCAACCTATAGCTCTTGCCATCTTTTGCAGCTAAAAATTTTTTTTTCATTTTTAAATACAATAAAACTCTATTTAAAATGCAAAAAATATTCTTTGTTTAGTGGTATGAAAATTGATCAGGATTTGGTAGTAAGTCATTGGTTGTTTACCCATTTCTAGGATGGTGTCCTCTTTGCTTCTCATCCAAACCAGGTCACTCCAAAGACAGCATCATTAGGGTTTTACTGAGGACTTGATCTGAAAGGTCTTTTGAGCCTGTCAAGTCAAGGCTAGAACTTAAGTCTTTCTTCCATAAGTCAAGACTGGAACTTAAGTCTTTCTTCTATCTAAGAGCTTGCCATTATATATAATGGATACATTTTAGATGAAGAAGTAGGCAGGAGGGAAGTAGATGAATAGCTCCTCCAGACAAGGCAAACAGCATGAACAAAGACAGAGGGATAAGAATTGGTAACAAGGGTGATGCAAAAAAAGACATTTGCCACAGACTTTCAAAAACTAAAGAGTAAAGAAGAAAATAAAAAAGGTACATGATTTGTACTTACTATCCCAAGAATACATAGTAATAGTATGGGGGTGCATAATTTTATATTCTTGCCTTTGGCAAAAAAATTAACTAGGTATGGTGTTGCAAACTGGCATAATATGTATTTGTATGGATGCCAGTTAGCCTCTGTTTGACTGGTTTGACTGGTCCTTTATCACAAAAGCTGGTTATATCTTACTGTTGTGCTCTATTATGGCCTAAATTTTTTGGTCTTCCACTGCATTAAAGGTTATCCTCTTCTAAGATGTCTTCTTATTACAAAGAATTCCTTGAGGGATGTAGCAGCAGAGGAAACTTTGTTTTATTATTATTTTTATTGTTGTTATTATTATTATTATTATCCTAAGAAGCCAGTAGCATACTGGTAAACGTTTAGTAACTGGATCTCTGGGGTAAATAATCTGCGTGATACACTTTTAACTTTGTTTTCTGCCTTATTAATGTTTTCTCGATTACCTTCTTAAGCTAGACAATTAATGAAACAAATCAAGTCTTGATTTGTGGTATTTGTTGATTTTTGAGATATAAATGCTCACATTTATCTGTCTGTCTCTCTTTAAATAACCCTTATCTTCTATCTTTGAATCCATATTATGTATTGGTTCCAAGGAAGGAGAGCTATAAGAGCTAGACAACAGGAATTAAGTGACTTGCCCAAGGTCACACAGGTAGGAAGTGTCTGAGATCAAGTTTGAGCCCAGGACCTCCCATCTCTATGCCTGGCTCTCAGTCCACATTGAGCCACCTAGCTGCCTCCACGATCATCTCTTGTGTGCTAGTTCAAGATGGCTCCACCATACCCCTTAGTGCAGCATAAAGCAGGGTGATTTTTCCTTTGTTAAAGAGCATGTCTAATGCAGAATCTGAAGTGGAATTTCCACCAAATATTGAGACAGTCTCCTAAACCCCCTGTTTGTACTGGTTGCCCCAAGTCCTGGAACACTGAGGAGCCTCTATAAGAGATCCATAATCTTTCAGGGTTCAGACTTACTGTCTAACCAGGAAAAAACAAGTAAATAAAGAAAGCTTTTTGTCCAGTCTATAATAAGCAGTGAGATGGCTAGCCCATAGACCTGGCCCATCAGCAAATATATATAGGGAACAGATACTACAAAGGGATGATTGCCTGCCACTAGAATTGAATTAGGAGGAAGAAAGCAAGTTGAATTGCTTCAGGGAAATTGCACGAAGTTTTCAATAACTCCAAGCTTCTCTGGAAACAAGAATCCATCTTGATAGAAGCAATCATAGAATCACAGAATTTGAGAATTACAAAGAACCTTGGTATCATCTAGTCAAGTCCATATATGAAGGAATTCCCCAGAAAAGATATCCGGCAAATGGTCATGCAGTCTCTACTTGGAAGACCTCCAAGGAGGGGGAAACTTATTCCACTTTTGGACAGCTCTGTTAGCATGTTTTTCCTTGACATTAAGCCTAAATTGGATGCTGCAGTTTTTACCCATTGTTCCTGGTTCTAACTGTTGGGACCATATGAAACAAGTCTAGTCCCTCCTCCACATTACAGTCCTGTCCTTGAAGACAGCTATCGTGTTCCCTTTGAGACTTTGTTTTGTTTTTGTTTTTCTCTAGGATGGCTTCAACTGATCCTCATATGATGTGAATTCAAGGATGTCTCACAATTCTAATTGTTCTCTTCTCACTCTATAGCTTATCAATATCTTTCTTAAACCATAGCACCCAGAGCTTATCACAATATTGCAGGTTCGAGGTTTGAGGAGAGCAATGTCTAGTGAGACGATCATGTCCCTATACCTAGAAACTATTTCTCTCTTAATGTAACCAAGATCACATTAATTTTTTTGGTTCCTACATCACATGGCGGTCTCATGTTGATTTTGAAGTTTACTAAAAACCCCACATCTTTTTCACAATGACTGCTGCTTATCCATGCCTCCCTCATCTTATATTTGTGAAGTTGATTTTTTTTTGTACACCAGGGAAAGATTTTACTTTTTATGTAGTGAAATTCTTTTTTTTAAAACACTTAACTTCTGTGTATTGGCTCCTAGGTGGAAGAATGGTAAAGGTGGGCAATGGGGGTCAAGTGACTTGCCCAGGGTCACACAGCTGGGAAGTGTCTGAGGCCAGATTTGAACCTAGGACCTCCTGTCTCTAGGCCTGACTCTCAACCCATTGAGCTACCCAGCTGCCCCTGAAATTCTTTTTTTATTAGGTTTAGTTGAAGTGTTTTAGTCTATCAAGGTCTTTGTGGATTCTGATTTTGTTATCCAGTGTCTTAGCTATTCCTCTCAGATTTTTGTTATCTGCATATTTAAGAAGTATACCATCTATTCTCTAATCTAAATTACTGTTTAAAAAAAAAAGAGCTTAAAGGCCAAATACAGATCCTTGGATTTACTCCACTGGTGAGTTCTTAAACAATGAACAACTTCTCTTTGAATGTGTTTATCCAGTCATCTATTCTGCATCTTCTTCACAAGAAAAGCAGGAGATTGTGTGTGTGTGTGTGTGTGTGTGTGTGTGTGTGTGTGTGTGTGTGTGTGTGTAGCTTTGGAATTTTCCTAGGAATAAAAAGAATAGGGGGCAGCTGGGTAGCTCAGTGGATTGAGAGCCAGGACTAGAGCCAGGAGGTCCTAGGTTCAAATCTGGCCTCAGACACTTCCCAGCTGTGTGACCCTGGGCAAGTCACTTGACCCCCATTGCCTACCCTTACCAGTCTTCTGCCTTGGAGCCAATACACAGTATTGACTCTAAGACAGAAGGTAAGGGTTTAAAAAAAAAAAAAGAATATCCTTCCATTGATAATGTATGGTTGCAAGCTAGAGAATTCCACATTCTCCAAAAAAAACCAAAAAATCCCAAAAAAAAAACAAAAACAAAGTTCTGGTTGACTGAGGGAGGGTTAACAGAGAAATCCATGATGGACAAAATTATGCTTTATCCTATTACCAGTGACCAAAGTGTGCAAGAAGCATTGGAAAAGATATCATCGAAGAGAAGTATGCCTGGTGATGAATGTAGGTTGGTTATGTAGAAAGAGTAAAGAGTAATGTATGAATGGCCCAGGTTCTACATTGCTACTCCGAGGCCATTTCTCAACTGCTGTGTGGCACAGATTCTCTAGCACTTGTATTGAATATGGATTTAATTAAACTTTTGAGAAGTTTTGTTACAATGGACATTCAAGTGCCTTCTGTCTCATTGGCCACTAAACAACTTGTAGACGGTCATGGTAATATGTTACTATTTGACTCAACATGATTTTTAAAACTTCCATTTTTTGGAATTTGTTTTAGAATGTTTAAAGAATGTCTATTGTTGCTTATAAAAACTTTAAGAATGGTTGAATTGTTTAATCCAGATACCTTTTTATGTTACTTGAAAAATAAATGGAGACCATATCAAACATGAGGATTAAATGTGTATACAACAAATGAGAATTGAATTGCTATAAAATTACCAATTGGGATTGCGTATCCATAAACACACCAACAACTAAAGACATAGAGAGAGATGATGTGCAAAATCATATTCTGCTTTAAAAAAGTCAGAATAACCAGTGAGTGGCAACCAAAGGAATAAATTTTAACTCCATCTCTAGTTTGGGCAGATTTATTTCCATTTTTGAAAGAAAGCAATTGTATCTGTGAATAGATGGAAGGGTCAACTACAAAAATATGAAGAATGGGATCAAATCGTATTAATGGGGCAATAAATCCAGAGCGTCTGAGGAAGCCAAAAAAATAATATCAACAAAAGTAATATTTCTGAGTTTGTTTTTGTAAGGCAGATGCTATTGTAGATAGATGGCAAACACTCTACAGAATATGAGTGATTGTGGCATTTGCTGAACAGGAAATTCTGATTTAGTATTTGGGAGAGGTTTCTGAGAAATTTAATCTGAGGAGGGAGGAAAACAAGGACAAGGGTTTAATAATCAGACTGAAGGATGAAAGAAGGGATAAAAACAAGTTTGAATGAAAAGAGAAAAATGAGACAGGAACTTATTTGAGAGGCACCATAGCATAGTAGAAAGAGAGCAGGCCTTGACACCAGGACAATGTAGATTCAAGTTCCACCTATCACACACACTGGCTGTGTAACCTTGGACAAGTCAAGTAATATCTCAATGTCCCCAGGCAATTCTCAGAGACCATAACCAGTTGAACAGTTTCTGATTTGTTTTGGTATGGGGAGTTTCTTCTCTGAAATATTCTTCTTCCAGTGAAATCAAAGGACCAACCAACCAACCAACAACAGTGAAAAAAAACCCTCCCAATATTCATATTTAAAAGCATAAACTATATTCCTCAGGTTGCATTAGCAACTCAAAAAAAAGAATAGAAAATGACTTCAAGTTTTGAAAATTAATAATGCTTTCTTCCAGGTAAATCCTGCATTGTATATTATAGTACTAATGCATCCATATAAAGAAAAATTAATACAAGCAAAAAAGTGGCAATTTGGAACAATAAAAAAATAATTTCAATTGTTCTTAATTTTTGTATTTGTGAATTTGAGTATGAGGATACAGTTATAAAAAGTGTGAGGCCTTCTGAAAAAGTGGTAAAGCAATGAATCACATTAAAAAGAAAGTAGGAAGTTAAAAAATACCAGAAGAGATATGTTAGAAGGAGTGGGGGCAAATACATTTCTAGGACCCTTGAACCTGGCTCTGTGATTTGATAATGCAGATGAAGGAAATAAGCTAAAATGGCATTCTGAGCTATTTTAAAATTTCTGAATTATACAAACTTTCCCCTCAAGAATATTTCTACAACAGAGTAGAAAACCAGCGTTATGTATAAAGTCATGACTATTAAAATTAAAAATGACAGTCAAAGAATGGAAGAGGAGAATAAATGAGAAGGAAACTAGTGCTAAGCCTCTTCAAGAAAGGCATCATATTTGCTGTTATAAGTTCATTTGTATAATGAAGAGCCTTTTGGACACTCAGTCAGTGTTTTTTATTGTTCAGTTATTTTCAATCATGTCTGACTTGAAGACCCCTTTTGAGGTTTTCCTTCTTCAACTCATTTTGTAGATGAAGAAACTGAGACCAAAACATGGTAAAGTGATTTGCTCATATTTACATAGCTAGTAAGTATCTGAGGATGGATTTGAACTCGTCTTTCTGACTCCGGGCCCAGCAATCTATACAGAACTTTATACAAAAGATTTTTTTAAATTCAAAGATATTTTACTTTCCTAATTATATGTAATAATAATTTTCAACATATGTTTTCCAAAATTATTAGTCAAACTGTCTCTCTCCCTGCATTCCCTCCCCCACTCAGAAATAATAAGCAATTTGATGTGGGCAAACTCCATCAGTACCACGAGAATGAATCTTGTGAATATTTGTAAGTAGCCTATTTTTTTGTCTGTAGAAATATTTTCTTTTGGTGTTTTTTGTTTTCCTGTTCTAAATGAACACTCATGTAACTTTGTAAATGACATTTTCTTTGTTTTGAAATATCTTTTTAAGAAAAGAAAGATAGTTTATTTGAATTTCTTATTGTTTTTAAGGTTTAGATTTGCTTTGGGCAAAGCATAATCTTTGTGAAATCTTGTAGTATGGTTAAATGCTAGAAAAAATATTTTCAGTTCTTTCTAGGGCATAAGGGGTGGTCTGAATATAATATTTTGGGTAATACTTGAAGGAGTTTGGGTACTAAATGTTTTTTATCCTTAAACTTCTGCCTTAGAGGGCAGTTTTCATGAGCTAAATAATGGTTTAAAAATTCTACAGCAATATATAACATGTTTTGGCCTCTTACAGGGGTGAGGACTATCTTAACATCATGAACCCCTGTTGGTCTTTGTCACCGTAGAGTAGCCAAGTTTTAACAGTTGATCATTGTACAATATTGTTTCTGTATACAGTGTTCTCCTGGTTCTGCTTATTTCATTCTGCATAAGTTCATGTTGATCTTTCCAGCTTTTTCTGAAACCAACCTGCTCATCATTTCTTACAGAAGAGTAGTATTCCATCACCAACATAAGATATAATTTTATTCAGCCATGCTCCAAACCGATGGACACTCCCTCAATTTCCAATTCTTTGACACTACAAAAAGAGCTGTTGAAATTTTTCTGTACAAATAGGTCCTTTCCTCTTTTTTATTATCTCTTTGGAATACTTGAGCAGTATCTATTACAGGATCTAAAGATATGCTCAATTTTATGGTCCTTTGGGCACATATTACCCTCCAGAATTATCAGTTCACAACTGCACCAACAATGCATAAGTGCCCTAATTTTGCCAAATCTCCAAAATTTATCACTTTCCTTTATTGTCATATTGGCCAATCTGATAGGTGTGAGGTGGTACTTTAGGATTGTTTTAATTTGCATTTCTCTTATCAGGAGTGATTTAGAATGTTTCTCCATATAATTATTGAAAGCTTTGATCTCTTCACCTGAAAATTGCTCATTCATATCTTTTGACCATTTGTCAATTGAGGAATGGCTTGTATTCTTATAAATTTGACTTAGTTCTCTAAAGATTTAAGAAATTAGACCTTTATCAGAGAAAATTGCTATAAAATTTTTCCCCAGTTTGTTTCCCTTCTAATCTTATCTACATTGGTTTTGTGTATACAAAACCTTTTTGATTTAATATAATCAAAATTATCCATAATATATTTTAGAATGCATTCTATCTTTTGTTTGTTATAATTTTTTCCCTTTTTCATAGATCTGTCAGGTAAACCATTCTATGTTCCCCTAATATATCCCCTATGATATTATTCTTTACATCTAAATCATATATCCATTTTGACCTTACCTTGGTACAGGATGTGAAATATTGATCTAAACCTAGATTCTGTTATACTGTTGTCCAGTTTTCCCAGCAGTTTTATTAAATAGTGAGTTCTTATCCCCAAAGCTGGGATCTTTGGATTTATCAAACACTAGATTAATAAGATCACTTACTCCTGTATATTGTATATCTAATCTATTCCATTGTTCTACCATTCTCAGAATTATTTTTTAAAATAGGACCTGTGGTTTAATTAATGTAGGGAACTTCCAGATTAGAAGTTCCTTTACAAATACAGATAATTTTAGGGAGTCTTTTGGGATGCTAAAAAGTCAGGTCTGACTATGTACCAGTATATATCACAGAGATGGGGCATGAAACCAGGTCTTCCTGTCTCCCAAGTCATTTTTTCTTCAACTATGTCAACTACCTCTTATCTGAATGATGAAAGAAAGAAATCTTTTATCCCAGAATTCAAACTGTAAAACACATCTATAGGTTGTAGGGATTCAACACTTTGAGTTTTCAGTCTTATTGTTTTTCCCAATTTTTGTCTAATTCAAACTGAATTTCTACCAGGAAGGCCACTATCTAGTGAAATCTCTCTCTGCCAATTATTTCTCATATATTTGAAGGCAGGCCAACTATTAATGAGATAGTCAACTCTAAATAGTATGTGCTGGTGTACAGTAATAATATGAATAATTTTGGTGGGGTTGGGGGAGGTACCAAGATCTGAAAGCTACAGGGAGGTAGAAATGGATACGGATCATTGGGTTCTTCAATAGTCTCAGGGAAGTTCTCATGATTGAGTCAGGTTGAGTCAGCAGAGAGGTTGGGCAAACCCATAGGGACAAGAAATGAGCATCATGACCCTTAGAGAAGTTTAAAAAGAATTCAACAGAATGCAGATGAAAGCATATGATTTTTTGATTGTTTATTTGAGTATATGTTTTGGGGGTTTTGGTTTTATAAGATTACTCACTTACAAAAATGAACAATATGGAAATGTTTTGCCTGATAATACATGTATAATCCAAATCAAATTGCCTCCAAGTATGCAGAGGAGGAATTAAAGGGAGGGAAGGAAATAAGATCGATCATGTAACTTAGGAAAACTTGAGTGGAAATATATACATGCAATTGTTAAAAAAAATAAATAAAAATTAAAGAGGATTCAAGAAAGCATTCCTTTGAATATGCTGGAGAAGACATTTCCAGCTGACAAAGTTTATGGATGTTAGCCTGGTTGCTGGACTGAACCCTAAAAAAAGGATTAGTTGAAATTAGGATATCAATCTTTCCATGCAAGAAAGAAAGTTGGCCAGAGAGAAATTTTCTAATATGGAAAACTGCCAGTAATAGAATAAGAATGAATCTTGCTTTGGGCACTTAAAAAATGCAAAAACCAACCAAACAAACCCACAAAGGCAAACTTCTTCACATATGATTTTAGAAGGAGTTTCAAATGCCACTCAGCTTTACTCTGTTAAGTTATCAGCTATTTTCATTTCAGTCTGTGTCATAAGAAGAATTCTCTTCAGTGGAGACCCAAACTTCCTTACTATCAAGAAGTAGTTTGCCTGTCATCGTTTGACTCAAACCAGTCATTAAGCCAGTGGACAGCCAGAATTACTTAGGAATCCACTGTCCCCAGGCAGACAGTCCTGGAGCTTTTCAGCTGACCTTCAATGCTTCTGCTATTACACTCAGTAAATCTTTCTTGAAGGCAGACGGCAGCACTTGGATAATTTTAGAGGAGGAAGGAGACCAGAATTACAGGTTGTCTGAAAAGGGCTGAAAGATTAGACCTTGGGAAAAAAAATAAAATGAATCACATTGAAGGGCAACTACCACATGAGGTCAAAGTTTAAATGTCTGCAACCCTGTGCATGAGTCTGACAAGCTATAGAGGTTGTAATTAACCCTCTCGGGTCTTTGAATGAAAGAGAAGGGGAAGTATTGCTTTTTAGAATCAGCCATACCCTTACCACTCTTCCACCTAGGAGCCAATACACAGAAGTTAAGGGTTTAAAAAAAAAAAAAGGAATCAGCCATGTTCATTTCAGGGTCTAAGAAGTGAATTCATAAAACTTGGCCTTAATTTTAAAGGGTGGGATTCAGAGACAAATGCAAGTTGTCTCATTTCGTGAAAGGCATTAATTTCCTTTTTCAAAAAGTGAATCGTAAAACCATACAGTGCATTTTAAAAATAAAATTTTATTTTTAAAAATATTTTTCCAAGGTTACATGATTCATATTGTCTTCTTCCCCTCTTCCCTCCCCCACTCCTGGACCTGACAAGCAATTCCACTGGATATACAGTGCATTTTTCATTTTCATTTATTTTTTTAAACCCTTACCTTCTGTCTTAGAGTCAATACTGTGTATTGCTTCTAAGGCAGAAGGGTAGTAAGGGCTAGGCAATGGGGCTTAAGTTACTTGCCCAGGATCACACAGCTAGGAAGTGTCTGAGGCCAGATTTTAACCCAGGATCTCCCATCTCTGGGTCTTGCGCTCAATCCACTTAGCTACTTACAGTGGATTTTTAATAAGAAGATAGTATGATGGTATTGGGACAGTTAGGTCACATTGTATAGAGGGCCTTACCTAGAATCAGGAAGACATCTTCCTGAGTTCAAATCTAGGCTCACACATTTATTAGCTGTGTGGCCCTAAGCAAGTCATTTAACCCTGTTTTTCTCAGTTCCTTATCTATAAAATGAACTAGAGAAGAAAATGGCAAACAACTCCAGTATCTTTGCCAAAAAACTACAATTGGGGTCAAGAAGCATGGGATGTGACAGCAAAAACAACAATAATGGTTCTAAGAATAAACTCCTGGAGTTATTTTTTTTTTTACATTTGGCTTAAAATTTGGGATTTATTTTTTAAGGCTTTCAATTCAGGAGCTCCAAAAGCTTGATGGAAGATTTGGGGGTGGGGAGGGGAATAAGGCTTCGAATACTACAGCCCAGGGAGTGCAGTCATTTATGAGCTTCAGGCAAAATACCTAAAATGTATGCTGTATAATTAGTGTTCTGATGCAGACAGAGCTTAAGTAGCTGAGGTGTCTGTTAAAATGGTTTTTCTCCTATGTCAAATATACTGGCATTATACATTTAATTATTTGCTTAAGCAAACGCTAAATGTATTTAATCTTTTAAGAATAAGCATAACACTTGAGAGTCATAGAGCAAGAGGTTGGAACATTGGAGTTTCTCTGAACACCAGATGTTTTGGGAGATTGAAATCCATGTGGGTGGGTTTGGATCATCCCTAGCCTGCCCGCCTCTTCCCCGCCTCTCCCCTCCCCTTTACTCACCATTAGTCTGAATGAGTTTGGTTGGCTCTTGGTGGCTGGATGTACTCACCATCGAAACAGTTGGATAGTAGGTAACAAATGCAATCATTGTAATACTGCATCTCTGTGATGCCAACCACCCAGATGTTACCTGATATTTGGAAACATTTTTGGCAGCCTCTACATGAAGTATCCATATGGTTGATGGCATTTTTCACTTTCCATCTGGATGTTTTGAGGCTATGAATATACAGCCACACTCTGCCAGTTTTATGATAGACTTGCTCAAAGCAAATGGCAAAGGAAGACCCAGGGCATGATCTAGAGTGCTGAACTAAAACCGGGTCTTGCTTGCCAAAGTGAGATAGAGAACTAAAACATCAAACAATTGTAGGTTGAATACTTAGCTGAGGAAATGCTCTCTGCAAGTCTGTGCTACTTATGATAATCTACTCCATCATTGCCTCTTCTGTCCCTTTCCTTTTACTGGGACCAGAAGTTTCAGAGGGAGATCATAGGGAGCAGTGTGTTGTATTAGAGAGAAGACGGAGCCAAACTTTGGAGCCAGGATGCCTGATTATTGCAGGTCTGCTACTAACTGGGTCATGGAAATTTG
Source organism: Gracilinanus agilis (assembly GCF_016433145.1). Taxonomy (NCBI): domain Eukaryota; kingdom Metazoa; phylum Chordata; class Mammalia; order Didelphimorphia; family Didelphidae; genus Gracilinanus; species Gracilinanus agilis. The sequence continues at coordinate 279,884,403 of NC_058132.1, read as the reverse complement.
TAAAACTTAGTTATCTTCTCTATAGCTCAGCTTTTTCTTTATTTGAAAGACTGGGCTTAACCATGATTATGAAGATCCAAAGAGAATACATATGCAAGTATCTTGAAAAGTACAAAAGGCTACAAAAATGGAAGACATTATCATCATCCTTGAGCTTCTGCTATTAATAATTATAATAGATAATTATATATTATACATAATTGTGATATATAATATAATTTTAGGTTATCATGGCCAAATTAATTGCCACCTATTGTCTGATTTTCTGGTTTGTCATGAGCATTTCAGCATTTAATGTGGTGGGTCCACTTGGCATGCCTGGTCTATTTTTTGGCTCAGAATCATAGATTTTCCAGCTTTGCTAGAACTTACTAGACCTTGTGCCAAAGGCAGTTACATGGCATGGTAGATAGAGCTTTGGACATGGGGTCAGAAAGACTTGAATTCAAATCTGGCTTTAAATACTTACTATCTATGCGACCCTGGGTGATTTACTTAACTTCTATTTGTCTCTGTTTTCTCATCTTTAAAATGGGGATAATAATAGCACCTACCTCACAACCCTGTTGTGACAATGAAATGAGATAATTATACCATGTCTGGCCCTTAGTAAGTGCTATATAAATGGTTGTTGTCATATTGGCATAATTTTTAAGAAATCAGGGTCAAGTCTCTTCTACTTACCAGGGTAGATATTTTGTGGAGGAATAAAAGTAAATGATGTTTCTATAGGGCTTTTATACACATTCTCTTCTTTGATCCTCACAGTCCACATAAAGTATGTAGACATTCTGACTTTTAGTTCAATATTCATTCTCCAGTATAATGCTCAGAAAATCTAAGAAATCAGTCAGGATATAGTAGATAGTGAGTTGGGTTCAAAGGCAGGAAGATTTGGGTTTAAACACTATTTTTGATATATGAAGTTTGCCTGATTCTGGTAAGTCAAGTCACTTAACCACATAAAGCTCTAGGTAAGCTTTGTAATAGTAGGAGTTTCCTCATCTGGAAGTTCTTTATTTCAGTGAGATCATGGGCCTATTTTCTGTCCTCTATCTGTATGAATCGATGGAGTGGTCAGGGAGGACTTGCTCCTCTTGTGTGAGGGCTTGACCAATGCTTTTCAGGGCAGCTTGTCCTTCGGTGTCCACCTGCCACTAAACGTTCATCTGTGACTCCAAGAAGGTCTAGCATGGGCAATGGCCATACCCTGGAAAACCATGTTGGCAGATGGGCTAGACCAGGTTGAGGGTAACTGACGGCCCACAAACTCAGTGGCGAGTTAGGAGGGTTTCTACCCCAAACATGGGAAGACTTCCCCTGGTGTGGAGCAATTTGTTCTATCAACCATAAAGATAGTTGAAGCAGGTGTGGTAGAGCACTTAGAGCTTGGGCAGAAATCAAAGATGCCAAGGTCATCCGCTATAATATGCTGGGCCATCACGTGTCAACCTGACTTTTATCTTGCCACTGGACCTTGATGACTCTGGAAGACAGAACAAGGCTGACAGGTTTGTGTGACTGCCTCACTTCAATTCAATTTATGCACAAGTCAAGACATCACTCTGTGAAGTTATTGGTCCTCTTTGAAAAAGAACAAACAACAATCCTCCTATGGTGGCTGCAAACATAGTTGTTGTCCCCTTTCCAGTTTTGAAAAAGTCCCTCTGGACAATGATGAGTAGGAGGACTGTACATCTGATCTGTTAGGATAAGTATCAGACAGAATCATAGGCAATAGTTGAAATAATGCCTTCAAATCTACTTCTGTCAGCTGATTTCACCAGATAATTTAGGAAGGGGAAATATTTTTTCTAAAATGGAAATTTGAATTATGTTGATAACTACAAATTTGAATTACATCTTTCTTCACTCTGACTTTCAAATTGTCCTGAGTCAGCTAATTAGACCTACTTGGCTGTCCTATAAAATCTAGGGGCCAATGCAGAGCTGTCAAGATGCCACGAAATGGAGATTTCAGGACCCGAGGACTCTGGACTAAGTGAAAGTACATTAGACTGAAGAAGCTCTCTTAGAGTATGGCTCAAATGATAATAGCTGATATTTATGTAGCACTTCAAGGTTTATGGAGCTCTTTATACAAGTTGCCAGAATCACAGAATTTCAAAGTTGAATGAGACTTCAGTGGTCATCTAATTAAACCCTTACATGAAAGAATATCTCTACAACACACTTAAGATGTATTAAGATTAAGATTAAGATTCATCCAGCTTTTCCTCAAGACCTTCAGTCTTGGAACTTGCTTTCCCCCAGGGCAGCCCATTGTACTTTTGGACAGTTCTAATTGTTAGGAAGTTTTCTTTACATCAAGTTTAAATTTATCTCCTTTTAACTTCCATTTCTCTTCTCTGGGCACAAGAAGAAAAAGAATAATCCTTCTTCTACTTGATAGCCTTCCAAAGAACATCACCAGTTTTTAGTGCTTTAAGGTTTGCAAATTACCTCATTTTATCCTCACAAGCGTGAGAGGTAGGTACTATAATTACTCTGATTTTACAGATGAAGAAACTGAGATAGGCAGAGATTAAGTGAATTGTCAGGCTAACATAGCTAGATCATCAGTACCAGAATCCGGTTTTGAACTCATCTTTTGGACTCCAGTCCAGCACTCTATCATTACACAGCCTATCTGCCAATATTTGAAAACCACTCTCAAGAGCCATTTCCCTCCTTGTTCCATGGTTTCTCTTCTTCTGGATAAACATCCCCAGTTTCTACAATGAATATTCATGTCGACCTCACCGTCCTTGTTGTCCTTCTCTGGACAGTCTCCTGTTGTTTATTGTCCTACCTAACTGGTGGCTGGCGATCAGGAATGAATTCAGTAATCCAGATAGAATCTGACAAATATAAAGTACTATGGAACTACCGCATTTTCATTCTTGCATGCCATGCTGCTCTTAATGCAGCCTAATATCACATTTGTTTCTTTGTTGCCATCTGGCACTGTTGGTCCTTATAATATTCCTGTGAAGCGTGTACTACAGACAGTTACTATCTTTCTTTTACAGCTGAAGAGATAGGGTATTATAGGGCATAAAGAGCTGGTCTTGAAGCCAGAAAGATCAGAATTCAAGACCTGCTCTGTTGGCTATTAGACCATAGGCAAGACACTTATCTTCTCAGGGTTCTAGGCAGTTCTTTAAAATTATGAATCAGCTGCCAGGTGGTGCATACCTGTAATCCCTGCTGCTGGGAGAAGGCAGAAGTTGGCAAACCACTTGAGTTACAATAGGGCTAAGTCTCATAAGGGGTCCTCATAAATTCTGGCATCAATTTGGTGAGCCCCCCAGATTGGAGGGCCAGCAGACTGCAGAAAGAAGGTTGAACTGGCCCATATGAAAGTTGGAAGAGAAGGACTCAACTTTCATTAATGGAGAGGAAGTTCTCATACTAATGGTATCACAGATCCAGTCACTATCCCCCTATAAATGAAAAAAACCTTGAAGCTCAGAGGACCTAAGTGACAAGCCTGGGGTCACACTTACTTTCTTCCTCAACAATTGTGGAAGAAAGATCCAAATCCAGTTCTTTTCTTTTAAAAATGTATTTAGTAGAATTTATTCCCAGGTATCTCAGTCTCTCCTCTCCCTGAACAACAGAATATTGTTAAAACAAAAGATATTTACAAATAGTTTCTTTCATATTTCTATTTTTCAGGTCATTCTCAGGAGATGGGTTCTGTCTTGCCTCAATTTCTCTTTTCTTTCCCCACAGTCACGTCAATATCATGCCAACCACTTGATGATTTGGAAATCTCCAGGGGACTGATTTTGTCACTTTTCATCCCTATAGTCGGCAGGGAATAATGAGAGTCGGCATGAGCCAAATTGGCAGAGCTTGATAGTGAGATGTCTTTGTAAACTGGGGCTACACGTGGTACTTCTTGCTAAACTCCAAGACTGACTTCATATAGTAATGAATTACTATTATCCAAAGAGGATTGTACTTTTGTAAAAATCTAGCAGGAAGATCTATGGATCTGAGTGACTCGATCAGCTTGCAAGTCATGCTTGTGGGTGCTGTCAGAGGCTTCTCCAGCTCTTCTCTGAATGCTCATTAGGGCTAATTGTACGCCGATACGTTCTGCATGTATTGCCTGAAGCCCGGAGCCAGAAATGGGAAGTTATTTAAAATCCTTTGATACACGTGGTTATTGGGGATTAAAAAGTAATTATAATTACTGCCCACAGCAATCAGTTCATCAGCAGTACTGAGTGAAGTTTGCCTCCTTAAAGGGATTTAATTGTAGCTCAAGAACAACTTCAAACTTCCCGATGTTTACCGCAAGATTTGTTAGATTCCGTAAACACGCCCCAGCATCAAATAGGGCAAAAACTATGGCGCACTATCACTCCACGTGGGTCTCTAATTATCTTGAGGCTTCTCATTCTTCCCCAGCCTGCTCTTTCACATTAACTTTGAAATTGTATCCTAACCTGAGAGATGCTTTGTCCTGACCTCTGAGCTTACTTTTGTTTCGCATTTGGGCAAGTAAATAAATGCGATATGTAATTTCCCCCAGGAATCTTGGAGAGCAGAGCAATTACCCAAATGTCACCTGGGTCTTTCATGTAGCCTCTGAAACCCAAGTGTAGAAGACATTAGAATTGATAGTGGCCAAGATATGCCTGAATACCTCAATAGCTCTGTGTTTGTTCCTTGGGCCTCATCAATATTCCCATTGTTACTTTAACTTCATAAATTCAAGGAGATAATGCAAACTGAGGATGTCTTTTTTTTTCTTTTTTAGGCCACAGGGAAGATACTGTTTCACATTTGTTTCTCTAATAGATTGAAACTGTATTTCTGCTCCATGTATAGAAGCTAAAACTCAGAATAGTGTTTTTCTGAGCAGATAGGTAAGTTTTACATGTTTATGTGTTTTGCAGGAATATATTGGGATTTTAAAAGTAAACTATGATGTAGTTGGATAGGAAGACCACTTACTTTTGGAAAATGGATTAAATAAAAGCATAATGTCTGAGTATCAATTTAGAACAGTGCTTTCTTTTGTATTGGCCATTAAAGAAGGCAGTGCATGACCAATAATGACACTCTGCTTCTCCGTCCCCCTCTTCTTTAAACCAAGTACTTTGTGCATCAGAATTGATCATACTAAAGGAAATGGTGGCTCTTCATGTAATGGAGCCACCAATCAATCTTTTAACAAGTGAAAAGAAAGGACACCTCTGCTGTGCTAATATTAGAGGACCTTGAGGTACAGGAGTAAAAAAGAACCTTCTCCCCACTGATTTTCTCCACCCCTCATCTCTATCCATTCATTCTGCTTTGAGAAAGGAAGAGATGGAAAAAGGAAAGCAAAAAAAAAAAAAGGGGGAACATGAGAAAAGCATGGAGTAGAGAATAAGAGAGAAACAAGAATGAGAAAATTAAGAGGAATATTTAATGGGGATTTTGGGGAGAGTTTTACAGACTGAACCCCTGATTTCACTGAATTCCCTGTGAGGAAACCCCCTTTATCAATGCAGATCTGTACCTGTTCTACAATTTATAGTATTAAGGGAGTTACTCAGGGGCCCTGAAGGATTAAGTAATTTGCCTGGGGGTTATGTAGACATCATATGTTAGAGACATGGCTTTAATCTAGCTAGGGCTTCCTGACTCTAAATCTGCTTTCCACTTATCACTCCATGTTTTCTTTCTGTTAGAGAATAACCAGTACCATAAGTAGGTTAAAAGCTTGGTGAGAGGGGGCAGCTGGGTAGCTCAGTGGATTGAGAGCCAGACCTAGAGTTGGGAGATCCTAGGTTCAAATCTGGCCTCAGACACTTCCCAGCTGGTGACCCTGGGTAATTCACTTGACCCCCATTGCCTACCCTTACCACTTTTCTGTCTTGGAGCCAATACACAGTATTACAATACACAGTATGGACAGAAGGTAAGGGTTTAAAAAAAAAAAAAAGCTTGGTGAGACCATTTTTCTTCAGGAAGGAGCGGATCGATGGGGTAGGAGAGACCAGACCTATGATTTCATCTGTGTAAGGAACTTACAATGCAGAAAAGCAGTTACTGATCTATGGACAACTCCTCTATAACCTATTGCCTTAGTTGCACTGATTTTGTAGTCAGAGGACCTGAGTCAAATTCTCCCTTTGAAATGATTACCTATGAAACTTTGGGTAAATCATTTAATCTCTCTTGGTCTAGATTTCCTTAGCTATTAAATAACTCAGGTTAGACCACAAAGATCTAAGATTCTTTCTGGCCTATGAGATCCTTTCTGACCTTAGAATAATGATCTCTGAGGTTAAGTAACTTTCTCCTGGTCACATACAAAAAAATAAGAGTCCAAACTTGAACCCAGTTATTCCTGACTCCATGGTTGTCTAACTATACTAACTGTCTCTTGGGAGAGACCATACCCTTTGCAAAATTCAAGTCAGCAACACTTATTAAGCACTGTCTCCATGCCAAACATTATGTGAAGTAACAGCAATACAAAAAAGTTGAGGAGTTTATAATCTGATTGGAAAGATAACATGTAAACTACTATATACAGGATTGCATATGAAAATACTTTTCTGTTTTTGGATCAATAGGAAGCCACTAGCAAATGTTAAAAATCAGCATCCTTGAGACTGATCAGTAATTTTTTAACAGGTTAGGAGAGCTCTGAGATTTTAGAAACCAAAACCACAATAGTACTATAGGGTCTGTATCCCAAAGAGATCAACCATAAGGAGGAAAGACTTACCTGTATCAAAATATTTTTAGCAGCTCTTTTTTGTAGAGGCAAAGAATTGGAAACAGAGGGGTTATCTATTATTTGAGGAAAGGATGAACAAGTTGTGGTATATGGTTTTAATGGAATATTATTGTGCCATAAGAAACAACAAACAGGCTAAGTTCAGAAAAACCTTGAAAGACTTCTGTGAACTGATGTAAAGTGAAATATGCAGAACCAGGAGAACAATGTAATGTACACAGTAATATTATACAGTACACAGTACACAGTAATATTATGCAATGATCAACTGTGAAGGACTAAACCATTATCAGCAAAGTAAATCTCCAAGATGACCACAAGGGATGTGATGAAAAATGTTATCCATAGCCAAAATAAGGAACTTTTGGGGTCTGAGGGGAGATCAAAACATGCCGTCTTTCACTATAATTCCTTCATGAGATTTTTATTGTATGTGTGATATGTGTCTCCTATCAGGACATGAACAATATGGAAATATGTATTACATGAAAGGACAGGTGAAACCTATATCAGACTATTCACCACCTTGGGGAAGGAGGAAAGGGGAAAGGGAGAAAATTTGAATTCTAAAATGGCAGAAAACAATTGTCAAAAAATTATTTCTACATGTAACTGAAAATAATAAAGAATATTGGGGTTATACAGAAGAAAAGCAACTGCTCGAACACATGGGTTGAGGCGGACATGATTGGGGATGTAGACTTGAAAATACCACACCAATGCAACTATCAACAATTTGGAAATAGGTCTTGATCAGTGACACACATTAAAACCAGTGGAAATGCGCATCGGTTATGGGGTGGGGTGGGGAAGTGGGGGGGATGAAGGGGAAAGTAAGAGCATGAATCATGTAACCATGTTAACTTTTCTAAAAAATAAAAATTATTAAAGGAAGAAAAAAATAAAATAAAAAGTTAAAAAAAAGAATATTGGGGTATGGAGGGAAAACCCAAACCACTCTGGGGAGTACCTTTCACTTGAAATTATTTCAGGGGAGAGATGAAGCCTTAGGTCACAGATCTTCCTGTAAAACATCTCAACAATTCTAACAGGAAGTTTGAAATGTGTTTTTATGAAGAAAGACCCCTTAGGTCATTTTTAGCTATTTTTCTTCTTTGTAGTACCATGAAAAAAAAAAAACACATTACCTTCTATCTTAGAATCAATACGATGTATTTGTTCCAAGGTAGAAAAATGGAAAGGGATAGGCAACTGGGGCTAAGTAAGTTGCCCAGGGTCACATAGCTAGGACATGTCTGAGGTCAGTTTTGAACCAAGGGCCTCCCTTCTCTAGGCCTGGTTTTCTATTCACTGACCCACCTAGCTGCCCCTTCACAGAACCATTTTGAACTTCATGTTAGATTAGATGGTAAACATATTGGCTTATCTTTTTTTTCAGCCATAGCCACGTTGAAGAAAAACAAAGCCTTACCTTCTGTCTTAAAATCTCCATTCTAAGGTAGAAAAGTAGTAGAGGTTAGGCATTTGGAGTTAAGTGACTTGCCTAAGGTCACACAACTAGGAAATATCTGGGGATAGATTTGAACCCAGATCCTCTGGACTGCAGGCCTAGCTCTCTATACATTGTGCTACCTAGCTGTCCCTCATCCATATCCTTTTAAACAACTCTATCATCAAGCTTCTTATAAAATGAGGGGGTTAAACAAGGACTCTATTTTAAGTCTGTGTTCCTATGATTCTGTGCTCTGTGGTAGATATTCTAAGACATTACTCATGTGAAATGCAAAATCGAATTGTTTTGAAAGTAAAAATTATAAACCAGAAAAGACATTTTCATTTTTTTATTTTTAAAGTTTCATTTTTTTAAACAACCCTAACAATCATGAGTGAACACAGGTATTTCAATGTACAAAGAACAAGAGGGGTTTGTTTAGGAAACTGAACTTCTGTCATGTATAATTTGGTTTTAAAAATATATTATTGAGTTTAACAAGGAAGTAAAAAAATTACTCCATTGTTCATTTGTTTTTCATTCTGCTGCAGAGAAGACATTTTCAAAGAACTTAATGAATTAATGATGCAGATACATTTAGCCAAACTAAATGAATATATTAAGATTTTTAATAGAATTCAAGTGACTTAAGAGGTAGGGGAATTTCAGCCATACCTGGAAGTGGGAACATAGAACCAAGTAGGTTTGTTTGCCTGTTATTTATTCATTTGCTTCAATTTTTGTAAATATTAAGGGATTATATAACAGTTTACTCCTTTGTTAAAAAAATAAGTATTTATTTATTAGCATTTTTTCTTTTAAATTTTAATTTGATTTCCCCTAATTAAATGTAAAAACAGTTTATAACGTTTTTCAAAGAATAGAATCTCAAATTTTCTCCCTCTCTCCCTTCCTCCTCTCCTATCCCCCCAAGAGATGATAAGCAATCTCATATAGATTTTATATGTGCAATCACATAAAATATTTTTCCATATTAATCCTTTTAGATAAGGAAACAAATAAGAAAGTGAAAAAAGTTGCTTCGGTCTAGATTCAGATTCTATCAGTTTTTTTTTTCCTCTGGAAGCATATGACATTTTTTTTCATGAGTCCTTTTTGATACTTTTGGATTGATGTATTGCTAAAAAGAGATAAGTTGTTCTCACTTGTTCATTATATAGGATTCTGGTCACTATTTAGAATATTCTCCTGGTTCTGCATATTTTACTTTGCTTTAGTTTATATATCTTTCCAAGTCTTTCTGAGCTCCTCCTGCCTGTTATTTCTTAAGCACAATAGCATTACATCACAATCATGTATTATAACTTACTCAGCCATTCCCCCATTAATGGGTAGTCCCTCACTTTCCAATTCTTTGCTCCCACAAAAAAAAGTTGCTTAATTATTTTTATATAAATTTTTCCCTCTTTTGTTTTCATCTCAGTGGGGTACAAACTTAGTAATAGTATTGCTGTGTCAGAGGGCATATACTATTTTATAACCCTCTGGGCACAGGTCCAAATTGCTCTCTGGAATGATTGACTCACTTTATGACTCCTCTACAATGTATTCATGTCTCAATTTTCCCATATTCCCTCCAAGTTTTGTCATTTTCTTTTCCACCATAAACGTCAATCTGATAGGTGTGGGGTGGTACCTCGGAGTCGTTTTAATTTGTATTTCCCTAATTAATAGAGATTTAGAGCTTTTTTTGATGATTATAGAGAGCTTTAATTAATTTAAGAACTACTTGTTCTCTTTGGTTGACCATTTTTCCATTGGGGAATGACTTGTATTCTTATACATTTGACTCATTTTTCTATGTATTTGAGAAATGAGACCTTAATTACAGAGACTTGTAAAAATTTTTTGCACCATTATAATTACTGCATGTTACTCTCCATCCCATTTCCCCCTGTTTAGTTTCTGACCCCCACCTCCCCCAATTTGCCCTCTTTTCCTTCAGCAATTTCCCTTCATTCTGTTATCTCCCTTTCCTCCTACTTTCCTATAGGGTAGGATGAATTTCTATACTAAACTGATTTTGTATATTCTTCCTTCATTGAGCCAATTCCAATGAGAGTAAATTTCACATGCTCCCTTCCCCATATTTCCCATCTTCTCCTCCACTGTAAAAGCTCTTTCATGCTCTTTTATGTAAGATATTTTACTCTTTTCTATTTTCACCTTCCTCCTCTTCCCAATACATTTTTCTTTCTCACACCTTAATTTTATTTTTTATATATCATCCCATCATATTAAATCCACACTCTTGCCCTCAATTTTTGTATTCTCCTTCCTTCTAATTGCCCTAATAATAATAAAGTTCTTAGAAGTTCTAAAAATCATCTCCCCATGTAGGAATGTACACAGTTTAACTTTATTGAATGTCTTTTGATTTCTCTTTCCCGTTTGAACCCAGGACTTCCTACTTTCAAAGGTATTTCTCTCTCATATATTCTCTCTTGATAATTATTAAGTTTATATTATTTATTTAAAAAGTAAGGCCATTAGGTTGAAGATCTGGCATTAAATTAATTTGGGGGGTATATCTGTTCTAAAGTTGTGAAACTGGAAAAAAGTGGGGCAGGGAGTAGCACAGATTGGGCTGGTATTTTACATGAGCTCAGAAGGCAATCCTATCTTTAACCTGGATTGGGTTGTAGAGATTGTTAAAGAGAAGACAGGGATGGGGAAGTTGGATAAGTTCCCAGCTGAGTCTGCACTTAAAGTGGCTTCATTATTTTGACTGAGATGTTGTGAATTCCTAGAACACCAGACACACCCATATTTATGCATGTAAATCCAAAAGTAATACATTACAGTGCCAAAGGTAAATGATTTTTAAAATAATTTTCCATTTTGAATTATTATACCTCTGGGCCCTTATATTAATTTAAATAGTTGAGAGTTGTCAGTGTAATGCACACACACATGAGTTAAGTCAAATCAATAAGTATTTATTAAGAATCTCTCTGTACTAGGCACTGTGCTAAGTTCTAGGGATACAAAGAAGAGCAAAAAAAAGCTCCTTCCCTGAAGGAGGTCATAGCCTAATAGTGGCAACAGCAACAGCCTGCAAACCACTATGTGCAAACTAGAAACATATAGAATAAAACGAGGGGTAATCTCAGAGGGAAGGTATCAGGGAATGGCAAAGACTTTTTACAGAAGGTAAAATTTTAGATGAGACTTGAATGTAGCTGGGAAATGCAAGAGGTAGAAATGAGGAGGAAGAACATTCCAAACTTGGAAGACAGCCAGTGAAAATGCCCTGAATCAGGAGACAGAGTCTCTTTCAAGGAGAATCAAGGAAGCTAGTATCACTGGATCAAAGAATATTTGGGGTTGGGGTGTGTGAAAAATTAATATTGAATTAAGATGTTTTTTGAGAAATGGTTCCTCCTTTAATCCCCAAGAATGGTTTCATTTTATAACTACAAAATGGTCTCTTTCATAGGGTATGAAACTGAATTGAATCCAGCAGGGTTGAACATATATATTTGGGTTAGCTTTTATTGTAGGCATGGTGGAGACTTATTATTCCTTGTTTATCTGTAAACAATAACTTGATTAAATAATGAAATCAGTGTACTAGGCAACTGCCATTTTTGGACTGCACTGATGTTTACATGGGGAGGAGGAAGAGAGTCTTTAGGTATCCTCAGGATCCACCTCTTCCTGTGATTGAGGTCCGAGTTCATTTCCTGTGTGAATATTCTACAATAGTCAGAGATGTCCTAGAAAGGGACCAAGTGATGATGTCAGAAGGGATATATGACAGGAATTTGGCCTTTTATTTATTTATTTATTTATTTATTCATTCATTCATTCATTTATTCATTCATTTATTTATTTATTTATTTATTTATCTGTCTATTCATTCGTTTATTTAATTAATTATTCATTCATTCATTCATTTTTTTTTTTGGCTCACCCAGCTCTCCTGCCTAGCAGCTCAATCTTTTCTTGGGGGGGAAGGGGTGGATAGGGAGCCAGTGAAGTTTATTGAATAAGAGTGACAGGGTTAGACTTGTGCTTTGGATAGATTACTTTGAAATCTGAGTAAAGGATGGACTAGAGTGGGGAGAGACTTGAGATCTCTCAAGTTGATCAGAGAAATCAACTGGTAGGTGATTGTAATAGCTGAACTATGGATGATAAAGGCTAGCACCAGGCTGGCCACAGTTTCAGAAGAGAGGCAGAGGGGATGTTTATGAGAGGTGCTGTGATGATGGAACTTGTCAACAGATTGGATATAAGAGGTAAAGGACAGCAAAAAGTATTTAATTTAGAGCCTGGGTATCTGGGCTTTAAGCAGTAATATGGAAGTTAAGAAGAGAGGAAGCTTTGAGGGAAGAGGGCACTATCATGGACATGAGTTTAAGATGTCTAAGATACTCAGTTTCAGATGTTTATAACAAATCTATTGCCCTCACTTCACAGTCAGAGATTTTGCTATTTATTTGTTTTAACTGTGTCGAACTCATCATGACCCCATTTGGGGTTTTCTTGGTAAAGATACTGGAGTGGTTTGCCATTTCCTTCTACAGCTCATTTTACAGATGAGAAAACTGAGGCAAACAGGGTTAAGTGACTTGCCCAGGGTCAGACAGCAATTAGTGTCTGAGGCTAGCTTTGAATGTAGGTTCTCCTGAAAATCCGAGGCCAGTGCTCTATTCACTGTGCCGCCTGGCTGCCCTGCAGTAAGAGGACTTATGTTCAAATTCCGCTTCTAATTTAATATGATCTTGGGCAAGTCATTTTAACTTACTGGGCCTCAATTTCTTACTCTGTAAAATGATGGAGTTGGACCAGAGGGCCTCTGACATTCTTTTCATCTTTTGTTCTGTCATCCTATGATTTTCACTGTTTTGTCTTGACAAGATTGTAAGTTTCCCAGAGGTCAGAAGCTACATGCGCTGTGGCATCACTTCTAGTTGGTAATATTGTGACAGGCAACCTACTAAGTGTTCTTTCCATGCAAATGTTCATTAAGAAGACAGCAGCAGTTGCTGAATGGAGATTAATTAGAGACACCACCCATCAAGCTTCCAAGCTAAAGAGTGACCTTTATTGTTACTGTGAACAAAGGAAAAGAGAATTATATCTAATGAAAAGACCCAATCAAATCATCAGGCATGCTTCTTAGCCTGCTGTTTATCTAGCAGGAAGATTTGACTACTCACACTTGATATTTTTATTACTAAGGAATTTGTATCAATTTGGATCTTCTCCATGAAAAGGATATATTAATGATGACCTTTGTGACTGTGTATATTCCTTCTGATATGAGATTACTTCTTGCCATTGAGCTAAGTACAGGCTCCTAAAAAAATTCCTCTAATACATTTGTTTTGTTTAGTAAATTGAATGAAATGATTGCATATAAAATCAAGTAATTTTGTAAACTAGACCAAATAAGTACAGTAATATGCTTTGTTTGGAGAAAGAGGATCACATATCTAGGAAAGCATGCTACATATCTAATAGTCTGCCCAGGGTACCCACTGGCTCATACAAGGAAAAAAACGATGTCATCATAGTCAGAAGAGTAGGATATAGTTAAATGCCTGACGTGGTGAACGATCAGATTTTTAGTCAGATATTAGAGTTATCCTTTAAGGATCAGAGAGCCCAGGGTCATAAGAAAATTTTGAAACTATGAGAAGTTTGCAAATCCTCAGAGTCTGAATTGTCAGTGACCCCCTCTGTATTCCAGTCTGTTTCCTCTGTTTGCTCTGTGTGATAGACTCTGGATTGTGACTAGAATTCTCTTATATTTATCAGCTTGGAACTATGATTCCCTCTCTGGATTCACCATCCCTTCAACCTCAAAACTATTTTCTTCCTTCCTTCCTTCATTCTTTCCTTCCTTCCTTCCTTCATTCTTTCCTTCCTTCCTTCCTTCCTTCCTTCCTTCTTTCCTTTTTTCCTTCCTTCATTCTTTCCTTTCCTT